>NW_027527549.1:6500642-6510770 GCF_008692635.1 Crocuta crocuta | reverse complement strand
ACTCAAAAGGGGCGCCTGGGTGGCTTAGTCGGTTGAGCGTCCGACTTTCGCTTAGGTCATGATCTCACGGTTTGTGGGTTCGAGCCCCGCTTCGGGCTCTGTGCTGACTGCCAGCTAGAGCCTGGAGCCTACCTCAGAGTCTGTGTCTCCCTCTCTCTCTGATCCTCCCCTGCTCACGCTCTCTCTCTCTCTCTCTCCTAGAAATTAAAAAAAAAAAAACACCTCAAAAGTTTAGAGCTAAGGTCTATGCATCTACTTTTTACTTAGTTCTGCAGGTGATTCTTAAGCACACTAAATTGAGAGCCATTGACTACAGGGGGCAAAGGAAACAAGTAATTCACACCCGGAAGGGCCAGCAGTTGGATGTCCCCCTAGATTGAGTTTCTTAGAATCCTGAAGTCTTGGAATCAAGAGCAGGGCTTATCTAGTGACAATCAAGGAAGAGAATTCTTTAGGACATAGGAATCAGACAGACTCTCCATGAGAGTTTCCTCAATGGAGAAGGGAGATAAGGATTTTGCCAAAACTGAGGTGTAAGAGGGAGAAAAGGGAATGCATGTATAGTATGGAAAAGAATGTCTGATATGATGTTATAGCTTCATGTTTTGGGGGAAAACTCCTTTGTTTTCATGATACAAACTGATGAAATCTGAAAAGATGGACGATTCATGAGACAGATCCTATCTTATACAGTATCTGTAATTCTTAAGGTCAGGTGGAGAACTAAACCAGAGTTTTAAGTTAGTAACTTCAGGGGGAAAAAAAGAAATTAATCCATGAAGCCATGAAGCCAAACTACATGTGGTTTGACTGTATATTCAGTTGTAGGATCAGAAGAGATGTGCTGTTCTTACCCGTGAGCTTAACCAAGTTTACACATGAAAAAGCCTTATGCTTGGGAAAACTTATGCTTGGGGCAGCTGGCTGGCTCAGTTGGTAGAGCATGCCCCACACTGGGCAGAGAGCTTACTTTAAAAAAAGCAAAAACAAAAACAAAAAACATGTATGCTTTCACTTAAGCAGAATTTGACTTAAGTAGAAAGAAATATCATGATAATTCAGAGTAAAAGAACCAGCGTGAAGGATGATCACAAGAATATTTCCAAAATTGTGCGACCAAGTATACAGTATAGAAGGCTCAGATATTAAAAATTGGAAAGAGGGGGTCTAGCCATGGACTAGCAACTTTAAGCAAGTTACTAGAACTTTGTAGACTGGAGTTCCCTTGGCCATGAAATAAGGATTAAGCTAGCTGCCAAGGTCCTTGTCACTGCTAATATTATTCTAGGACTCAGGGACGTTTAAGTGGCACATGACAGGGCATGCATTGGATTTACACTGCTGTGTTCTAGACAACAGGACACGAGGAGTATGACCCTCAGGGGTGAATGAATGAATGGATTAGCCATACATTATCGGCATGTTCCCCAGGCATCTTTTGAAAAAAACACCATTAAAAACAGAGCGGCCCATCTAGCCAATGAATCAGCTATCTGTCACTTCCGTAAAGTTAACAAAACAGCAGAGATTATTAAAATCGCTATTCCATGATGTAAGGATTCACACTGCTGAGAGAGAGCTGCGTGGGGATGAAGGGGCCCCTGTGTAAACTGTAAACCCTCCTCCTTCACAGACCATCCTGGCCTACATGCAGCAGTGAAGCATCATGGGTAGCAGGAGATTCCTCACATGTTCTGGTAGGTTCCAAAGAGCATACAATTGGGAGATTTCCATTCGTGACTGTATGGCTAATCATGGGTATTATTATGTTGAATTAAGACCACACTGAAATGATCTGAATGGTAATTATGGACAATCCCCATTATCCAATATGGTTAACTTGTCTCTAAAGAATTTGAGCCATCTGTGCAAGGAGCTTGGGCTGTGGGCCCCAAAGCCCTAAGCACAAATGCTCGGCTGCAGCAAGGGGACCCCGCTGGCTTCGGTGGCCTCTCCACTGGCAGGCTCCCCTTCCCTGGGGGGTGTCCTACCTGATGTGGGCCACAGAGGAGAATCCTGCTTCCTCAATTTGAGCCTTTAGCTCTTTCAGTTCCCCCTCAGCTCTCCTTTTCTCCTCTAAGTGCTGGTGGATCTCAGCCCTCAGGTGGAGCATTTCCTCCTGAAGACCCCTGGTACCGTCCCCTCCTGTCGAGGAAGGAGGGGGAAGACATATGTTCTGGGTCTCCGCAGCTGCCAGGCTCTTCTCCAAAGCCACCTTGATGAGCTGAAAGGAAAGCATAATTTAAAGAAGTTAGGTCGTGAAGGGGGATCCCAGAGGAACATCAGATCGCAAAGGCAGCTTTTGGGGAACAAAAAAGGTGGGGGCGGGGACAAAAAAGGTGGCTCTAGAACAAGTTCCCCCCCGAGGACTTCCTCAGCCATAAGGGCCCTGGGTGCTGGTTTGGGTGGGGAAGACACCGAGAGCTGGAGAATTGCTGCCTCGGGCAGGAAGAGCGGCCTCCAGAGGTGGGTGAGGGAAAGACAGGTATATCATAAATAAAAGCAAATGCCAACCCATGAGGTGTAAACAGGACTGGAGAGTGTGGATGCTGTGACTGTTGCCCCTGTGAAGGACAGAGTGCCCAGAGTCTTCCCACAAGTCAGGAAGCTTCCTTGACTTCCCAACATCAGAGTCCTCGACTGCAAAGAGCACGGCTTGAGACACCAGCACTCAAAGCCGAAGGCCATGCCTGTACCTGAGACTCTAAAAAGGATGACTAAGATGGAAGGCACTCAGCCTCAGGCAAAACAGAAGCTTAATTTCACGAGCAGCAGGAGAACCATGCTCTCCAACGATGGAGAAGTTAGTGAGGCCACCTGCCCAGCAGCCAATGTCACTTGCTGTTACTACCCTGGTGCTCATGCTGCCAACCAAACTCTCTCTCTACAAATCTAAGCTCATGAGAAGAAAACAAAGTGGGAATAATTTCCCAACACTTTTCTATTTAAAAAAAAATTTTTTTAATGTTTATTTACTTTTGAGAGTCAGAGCACAAGCAGGGGAGGGGCAGAGAGAGAGGGAGACACAGTATCCCACACAGGCTCCAGGCTCTGAGCTATCAGCAGAGCCTGATGTGGGGCTCGAACTCACAAACCGCAAGATCATGCCCTGAGCCAAAGTCAGATGCTCCACTGACTGAGCCACCCAGGCACCCCAACACCTTTCTATTTTTTTGAGGATCTTCTTGAAGTTACTCTTCAGTGTGTCACCTCGAGCAGGTTATATAGTTTTTCCTCAAAGGAGAATTGTTTTAACTTGAAGGTGTTCTTATTGCTCATCTCGGGTTCCTCTCCAGTTTTCCCTACACCTTTAAAAATGTAGAAACCCAAACCCAAGTATGATAACCTACTTAGTGCATGACTAAGTATTTTAGTACCAGGATTTCTTGTCTGTCTGTCCAATACTAATACATCTCAATGGCACACTGCTTCTTTTTCCTCTCCATGACTGCACTCTGGGGTTAACCTCACTCTACTGCACTCTACTTAACTGCACTCCACTTAACCTCAGGTCCACTTTGATCTCCCAGTTTCCCACCTCTCTCCCACAGCTATTTCTGGGTCATGTATAAAGTCATACTGGCTATACAGGATCATTTCTCAATGATCTAAGTCCTCAAAATATTTGACGTGCATCTCCAGAGATCCAGGAATAGCCATTCGGCTGGGGACAATTTGTAGAATTAATTATATGCTCTTTACCTTCATTCAGGTCACAAGTATATTGAACAGAACAGGGCCCAGAGCAGCTTAAACGGATCAATGACTGAGCTGCTTGGCGTGCACATCGCCACTGACTTTGGCTCATAACTGAGTGTGGGTGGTGAAATCAAGGCTGTGAGCGCGGGGGGTGGTGCTGATCCCCGGCACGCATGTGCAAAGGCAGTTAGCAGCAAGGCCGTTGAGGGTGCAAAGGAAAAGAAAGAGGAGGAAGCATGGACAGAGCTGCTCATTTCCTAGGCATCCCTAGGGTTCCAAGCCTGGCATCTGTCTCTATGGCTCTGCTGCCGGGCTTAGTTAGACTGGCCTATCTCCGCGTGCGCCACCACGCATTTGGGACAAAAATCAAGAAAGGGGGCCTGGATAAAAACCACTTTTGAAAACTTAGGACCTCAATCCCTCATTTAAACTATGTGATATTACCTTTCTATATCAACCCTAACTAACTTCAATAAACTTTGCCATCAGCTTTGAATATGGGCATATGCATTCTTTTCTAGAACTTAAGGGTTCCTTCTGCTTGAAAATAATGTCTCACGGTCATGTCTCACCTGACCATTTTTAAAGTACCTTCTAGATGTCTGTTATCTTCCACTGATAGAAATACACCTAGTTTCCTTAAAAAGAAAACGTTGAGAACCACGGGATGTCAGGACCAGGAGGCAGTGAAGGTCCACTAGGTCTAATTTCCCACTCAAAAATGAGAAAATAGAGACACGATTTGTTCCCAGGCTAAATTGGGTTTTCTTATTTCCACGTTAAGGGGAGTTTACTTTGGCTAACTCATCTTTAAAATTGAAATGCAAGTGCATGAAAAATGACTCAGAATCTCGCCTTTTCATCAGTTTTTCTTTCCCATCTATGGAAAGTTAATTATTTCTGTATTTTCCCCCAAATAAAACCCCAGAGCTTCCAGTCTGTATGGTGGTGGGTATGGATCCTTTCGGCCTATTGTTAATCGTATCTTACAGGTTCCTCCTCCCCCAGCCTCCACCATTTCCTAATCCATCTGTTGTTCCATTGCTTCCATGGTAAAATTACACTTCGTTGCATGCTGGGTTTCCTTTTACCCCCCAGAAGCCTAAGTGCATGTCTGATCTCTCGTTTGCATCATGTTGTTTTGTTTTTTGCCCAATTACCTATGTCGCACCATGTAAATCAGTTCTCACACAGCATGGAGGGCATTCAAAATAATTTTTCCTCACGGTCTTCACACTAAGCCTACTGACTTTTTCTTCCTTCATTGCATTTGAATCTTGATTCTTGATTAGCTTTTCTCCACTGCAGAAGTTAAAATGATGGAAGGCAATGCTTGATTCATTTCCCAGTCATTTCCCAGGCATGTATTATAGACCTTACATTTGCCCGAGAATGGGATTTTGTGGGAGATACCTGGGGGAAATTACCAGTATAGCTAGACCTGAGACTTCCCGGGATCAGTGAGTCTAAAAATAAGGATGAAGCCACTCTTGCCTTGGAAGGAACACCAAGTTGGATGTGTTTGTTAGGGAAAGATGTGTCTGCCTGAGGTAGAAAGGTAGCCTGGTGTTGAGTAAAATCTACCTTCCAAGAACAGAGCAAGGAGGAACTCAGAGCCTAATTGTAAGGAAATCAGCAAACACAGTTTTGAGAATCTGGACACAGAACAGTTAGGGCAAAAGAAGCTTTATTTATTATTGGTAGGAGAGTCACACCCTCAAAACTCCAGAAAAGTTGAAGTGAATTTACAATGATCTCATATACCAAGTTTCCTCCTACCCCAAACTGGAGATTGGTTTTCAAAGAAAGAGGATAGAAAGAAAATGACGCTTACCCAAGACATTCTTCATTCAGCAGGTATAAAACTTTGTCTATCATAAGCCCTAATCCAAATGTCTGTTAACTAATAACTTACGAAGTATTGCTGCCAAGTAATAGCGCAGACATTGCAAGGGAAATATACATGCTCCAACGTAAAGGTTTATTCCAGGGCTGAACTGACCTCCTCAGAATGTGGTCTGGTCATTTGCTCCAAGCTAGGCTACAGGAAGGTAGGTTCAGGAAGGAGCAACTTTACAAACCATTTGGCCCACAGCTGAGAACGAGAGCAAAGGGCTCGCGCTACTACACGTGGGTTAGACCATGCCAATCAGAATCTGGCTGTCTTCACATCTGTGTCTCTTGTTTGCTCATTCTGAAGTGAATCCTGTCCACAGCAGCGATCACCAGTGGCCGGTGGACATCCTACTCTAACTCTGTCTTAGAGTGGACGTTTGCTTATCTTGAAGATCCCTCCCTTCTCCCCAAAGCTCCTCAGGGACATGAGGGTGTGGAAAGCAGAGGAGACTGTCACAGCAGTGCACAGCATTCAAATCACAAGCATGGGTTAGAAGGACTCAGAAGAGGCTGTTCAAGCAAAGGGAGAAGAGGAACTCATGCAGGATCCCGTGGGAGAAGTGAGGGTCAGGTACGGCTAGAGCAACAAAAAGGGGGGCTTGGTGGAAGGTAAAGGAACTGTGTTGAGGATGTGAGGTATCTCAGACAACTAACTACTTGAGGACTACTCAAGTCCTCAAGAACCGAAGACGGTGCCGAGTCCCATGAGATTTGAGGAATGCTTGCGTGGGCTGTTTTTGTTGGCCTCCTTTCTCTCATATGGGAGGCATAGAGGCAGACCTGGAAAGCCTCATTTCCTCTGCAGTTTTCCTAAAAGCTCCAGGAAGCCATCACTGGAAAAGCCCAGCTACTTGTGCAGAACAACAGACACCAAGGATCCACTTTCTCCTTAACAACTCGGAGGCATGGTCCATCTAGATGTGATTGCTAAACGTCACTGGGCAAGGTGGAGACACAGAGGGGTGCCAGTGAGTGCCACAGGGTCACTGCTGGTGCCTTAATCTCTGAGGTCCAGGACATTCAGCTCTTGAGTTAAGAACATACTGGTTTACACCTTCACTGATGGGTGGTGGGAACACTGCTCCAGCCTTGGGTACCAAGTTCTGGGGTTGATGGTGTGTCACAACCTGGGTGGGCTGTCACGTTGCCCAACAGACTTCTCTCTTGTGCAATGAGATTTCACCGAGACGGATCCCTATTTTGGAAGCATCCTGATGCTCTTGGAGGTTCTCGGAGAGTGCTCTCCCGAAGCACACCTCAGGCCTGCACCTCCCCATCAGCCCTCCGATGACTCCCTGTCTCCGGTGGGGTTTCAGATACAAAAACCCAAGAGGGGAACTGTCCATGGCCTTGTTGTATGTAAAGGTTCTTCTGATGCTATAGCTATAGATGGTACATAGGGCAAAGGTGGGAGGGAGGGGCAGGGAGCAGGAGCAAGAGATAGAAGGAGTAAAAAAAAAAAAAAAAAAAAAAAGTGGATTGGAGAGAAAAGTGGAGTGAGGACGAAGACTGGCAAGGTGGCTGGGAAGCTTGGGGAGGGCAGAAGACTGGAAAGTGGTTTTTAGTAAAAGATGGCATCTTACTTCAGGTTCACAGGGGCTGCAGGAGACTCCCAGACCCCAAAGGGCTGTGCGCCTTCCGCCCTGGGAACCCAGAACCTGACGCGGACTTACCTGGTGGTGGCTGTTGTGTGCCGCCTCCTCCTCGATGCTGTCGGTGAACTCGGTGCTAGCATCTTCTGTATCGTCCCCTGCAGCTGCATCTGGAAGTGAGTCCAGAAGAGAAAGGTGATTCCTCTCACAGGTGGCTTTCAGACAGCAGCTACAATTACACGTTTTTTGCCATCTGCCTCTGATTTCTTCCTTTCTCTGTATGCGTGGGCCCCTAGCCAGCAGGGCCAAAGGCAGAACCAGTGTGCCAAATCTGTAGACAAGCCTTCTCGTTATCACCGTTAGCGTTGTACGGGACTAACATACAACGTAATCCTTAAAACGTTCTCTGGCTTTGAGCGCACAGACCTGTACCTGAGAAGCTGGCTATTAGATAGAGTGATCACCCCTCTTGACTACTTCTAGAAAGCCTGAATTAGTCTCTGTCCTGCCAGTCTGGCAATGTAACAGCTGTCTCTTCTGGAACATGGGCCCAACATGACTAACCTTTTCCCCACCAATGAGTGCTCAGAGGGTCTCGAATTTACTTGGGATTAAGGGGGCCCTGCTTTTCCCATGCTTTTCCACCTCTGGGACCAGCTGTACATGGGGTGACAATCTCTCTGAGGAACACCCTTCTAGGGGCTTTGTGTCCTACAGAAGCCCAGGTCCAGTCAAGACTCAAGGCACAGAATGATACAGGCATTTCCTACTCCTTCCTTTAACCTCCCTCCCTTAAACTCTCATTCAATGCCAACGTCTTTTGCCTAAATGTTTCTTATACTCTTTGTCCAAGTGGGTTTTAATACATTCTTTTTTTTAAAGTTAATTTATTTATTTTGAGAGACATTGCAAGTAAAGGAGGGGCAGAGAGAGAGAGAGAGGAAGAGAAAGAATCCCAAACAGGCTTCACATTGTCAGCACAGAGGACAATCTCACAAACCTTGAGATCATGACCTGAGCCAAAATTGAGTTGGATGCTCAACTGACAGAGCCAACCAGGGACCCCATAATACATTCTTTTATTCCTTAAGGATGGACACCGTCACCCTGGAGCACAAACATCTATGCCTTGCTATAAGGGACAAGTGTTGCAGTTTGTGGTCTGGGCAAAGGTCTTGGACAGTGCTGATCAATAGAACTTTCTGCAGTTCTATGCATGTTCTGCCCAAGACAGCAGACACATGTGACTACTAAGCCCTTGAAAAGTGGCTAGCATGACTGAGGAACTAAAATTTTAATTTAAGTTAAATTAAAATTCAACTAGCCAAACAATTCATGGCTGCCATATTGGACAGAACAAAACTAGGGCATTCCTTCCTCTCCACCTCTGTTACAATAAAACTGTCCATCGAATTTGAGATTAAGACCTGTGGTACACAGGACTCTTTTCTTCTGAAAATGGAGGAATTTATGATGGTTAATTCATTTTAACACCAAGGAAAATCTACCCCGATACTTCCTGAGTCTGTAGAACAGGTCTTAAAGAACCTATGCAAGTTAGAGAAGCTTGAGATCTAGCTTTGACCTCTGCAACTAACCTATTAAAACTCCTCTTCTGACCACTGAGTAACCTGGGCCTGAAAGAGATTAGGTGGTTGATCCATGGCTACACAGCTACCACTCCTGACAAGAGTTGTGCCAAGAAGTCAAGTCTTTGGACTTTCAGACTGAGGCAACTCACTATTCCTTCTGGTGACAGAGCAGATCTTTATCTTTGGTTCTTCCTCCAAGACCAAATAACATATTTCTGAGCTCAGACCTCCATGGATGAAAGGCTCTGCGTGAATAGTGACCATTCACTACCCTCTCTGCAGATAAGGTGAACAGGTGCAGTTCACAACTACATCCCATCTCTTGCCATCTGCAAATTCATGCCAGAGTATTTGCAATGATGTAATGACCCAGGCCAATCTCAATTAAGTATTAAAAGGTAGTAGGCACATTGCCCTAACAATTTAATCTTATGACTCATTCCATGAGTGTTGGGTTAACTTTGGACTGAGGTCCTGTACCCTGTACAATCAAGTCCTACCTACAAGGAGGTAGACCCACCACTCAGCACTTGTAGATTCCCTGGAAGACAGTGTACAATAGGGATTTCCACTACTTCCCCTTTCAAACCAGCCCCAGAACTGTATCATTCACAATACTAGTTATGAGGAGATGGAGGTACATGCCCCCTTTGCTTTGGCGACTCACTGAATCTGGGATGCTAATTCACTTGAGGGCATCCCAATGTTACCATGCTTATTTTGGAGAATATTCCCTGTACCACAGTAGAGATCAGAATCTTTTGTTTTTTTCCTGCAAAGAGAATGAATGTCCCACTCAATGGTGGATTAAGAAAATATAGTTTTCATACTGTTTTTCACATTGAGCTTTAGGCTAGAGAATGATCCTGTGGTTGAAGAAAGCTCAGCTGGAGTTCAGGGTCCTCATTTCCCTTTTATTCTTGGTGGCCTGTATGGCCACGCTGCCCCACATCCCGAGGGGACTCCTGTGCTAGGTTCCAGGAGTAAAGTACAGGGAGGAATAGAAAAAGTGACTGTCCCTGGTTCTGAAAGGCTTTTTATCTCACACTTTTCTACCTCTCACTTACCTTTGTCGGCCTTTCTGATGTCACATCTGCATTTTTAGGTAAGCTTCTCTCTTTAATTCACTCAGGGACAGAATATCACAGTTTTGACTTCATCAGGAGTTAAATGGAGACAGAGTAAGACTGCTTATCTCATCCCAAATCCATTACATAGGTGTTTTCCTTATTTATTTTCAGCTAGCTCAGTCTGCTCTAGCTCCTTTGGGGGACCTTCAGTGGTTGCTCAGCCTTTTACTAATTTGAATAGAATGTGGAAAGCTTTGTGTGTGTGTGCAGGGGGGGGGG
>NW_027527549.1:6485781-6500563 GCF_008692635.1 Crocuta crocuta | reverse complement strand
TGCTAGAATAATGCTGAAAAATTTTATAGAAAACATTGGAATAAGTTATCCTACATAGAGCCCTATAAGTTTACCCTAGACACCTTTCTTTGATTTGTTTTTGTCTCTTGACCAACAGTGATAAAAGAACTTCTCTTTTGTGAGGGAATACACTTTCCTAAGCTTTTACAATGCAAACTTCTTCCTACCTACCTAGTACCTCTAACTTATATTCATGAATGTACTGCTTGTTAATTTCATGCCCTGAAAACAAAGAGTCTGTCACTTCAAATTTAACTTTCTTCTCCAGGTTAAGTTTTATATGTTAGACTAGAAATTTTATTTAAAAATTTTTTTATTGGAGGCTTTGGTGGTTTTCAAATTCGAGAAATTGCAAATTTCTCTCTATATTTCACATATATAATCGATGTGGTACCTAAAACTCCCCTTTAGGTTTACAAAATTATTTTCTACCAGCTATCTGACTTGATAAAGTGCACAGAATAAAACCTTGAAAATATGATAAATCCTTAAGTGAAAATTTAAGTGTTATGCTATGTATTCTTTTAACCACTGAAACAAAAACTGAAATTTTTGTGGAGCTTTGTAAACCGAGGATGGCATCATTAATAAGAACATGGACTCTGGAGGCTGATTGGCTAGATTAGATTTCTGCTTCTGTCATTAGTTATGTGACTTCAGGCAAGTCACAACTTTTCTGTAACTGTTTCCTCACTTCTTAGGGTTAATAGTGATATCCACTCCATACAGTTGTAGTGAACTTCAGAGGATTTGCTGCTTTTGAAGTGCTTAGAGCAGTGCTTGGCATACAGTGTGCACCCAATAAACATGGCCTTTAAACAATATTAGTATTATTGTTGGTAAATTGAAATGGATCCATGGGCTGAAAAAAAGTGGCCCCAGAGCCTAAGTGTAATCAGCAGAGAGAAATTTTATATCTAATGGTATTAACTGGACGATCTTGATGGCATCTATCTGCACTTCCCTACTCCTGTCTGTCTGTTTCCCACAACAGGAGGTTTGCAATGCTACTCTTGGGTCTCTCTGCTGCACAGGAGAGTTGCAAAAACAGAACGGTCAGTAAAGTAGGATGCATTCTTTTGAACAGGTCTTTTACAGACAGGATTTATCCTCATTACATTATAACTGCCTTACAACGCCATCTTGTATGAATAAGCCTTAGGGGAAAAGTCATATAGTGTTATTTTTGTTCTTCAGTAATGAGCCTAAACTGGGGTTTCCCCAAATTCTACTCTATAGTCATTACTGTTTCCCCTTTAAGCCATTTATATTCAACCAACAGAAAATGAGTAATACTTCCCGTACAGTTACTCAGAACATAGTGGGAGTCACATCTAACTCTGAAAGGGGACGAAGGAGCAGAACCCTACAGGAGGAGCAGGCGTGTGGTGCCAAGCCCCGGGTGACCTTCCCCTCAGCGTTGGGCTTTCGGCCCAGAACCCCTGGCCGTCTCACTTGACTCTTCGGCACTGTGCCCTGTGCTGTGAGAACTCTCACCTGTTCACATCATGAGCCAGAGACAATATCCCTGACTTAAATATATTATGATGCTGTATGACAAACGAGAAAGGTCTCCTGACAAACTGCCATTTCATCTGCATCCATTCCCTTCTGAACCATAAAAAAATTGTAGTCCTCTGTAAGCTTCCGCTGAGAAATAAAAGGCTTGGGCTAGACAGATCCTGGATCCGATCTTGGAACAGAAGTAACTAGAAAAGAAATCTGCTGTCTGTGGTCAAGCCCCTCTCCGGCGTTATCTCTGTCGTTAGATCAATCTGCAACATCTCTCAAGCAACTTTCCAGCCTGTAATTTATTCAGAAAGCATTTTCCAGTGACTTAGGATTCTGTAATGTCAAGGAATTCTTCCTGCTCCTGGACTCTTTTTGTCCCCCTCAAAGAACAAACGAAGCGGGCTTTTCCCGGAACATCTGTGGGAATAGCACCAGCCATTGTGACAACGGACTCCTCAACTCTCCATCCTCCTTGCTGCTCCTTCAAGCAAGGAGACGAGGAAGAGTTTTTAAGGTAAAGTAGTTCATTTCACACTTCTGGGGGAAGCGTTATGCTGTTTCTTTAGTCTCACTTCCTTGAGGAAGAATAATCCAGACTTCTTCCTCTTCCTTCCTTTAAATAAATACAAGAGCATTCACTGATCCCAGAGCCTTAACTTGGACTTGGAATTTAAGTATAATGATCAATGGACTGATTGTCCTATGAGGAAACAAACAAACAAAGACATGAGCTTTCTCTATGTCTTCTCATAAATCTTTTCAAGAATGAAACCAAATAGTTACTGTTTGGCCTTTGATACTTTTATTGGATCTGTAAACAATCTTCCGAGTCTCAACTAAAGTAGCTAAATTCTAACACTTATGTATTTAAGAGGTACACTCTCCATTTCAGCACAAATGTTAACACAGTTGAACACAGCACAGTGCATGAATAAATGAACTTCCAGAGGAAAATGTACAGCTTGTTTTGGTGAAAAAAATAGTCCTGTGAATACTCTACTGCCAGATAGATCATTCTGTAGATAGTAGTTATTGGATCATTTAATATGTCACTTCCTTCTTCATTTAAATTGTTATGAGATCACTTCAGTTTTTCTCAACAGCCCTAGGATCAAACTTTTAAGTGATCAAAGTAAACCTGCGTTTATTATCAAACTGAATACTTCATGGAAACAGAAATTCATGATTTATAAAACATATTTGTACACACACATGCCTCTAAAGTTTACAGACTGAGAGGTTGGTATTTTAGAAAAATGATTTTGTTAACTGCAAAAGGCAAGCACTACATACTCATGTCATGCACTAAAAGCAAAACTACATGCATGTGCTAGACCATCAGGAGGTTCTAAATGGAACAAAGAAGCCAATTTGGTTCATCACCCTTATTCTTCACTATTCCCAGTAAACATTTTCTCACTGAACTTTCTATTTTATCCTTCCAGCTTTAGCAAAAGGCAAACAGTATAATAAATAAAAAATTTTATTTCTGGAATTTGATTTTAAACAACGTAAAGGGAAAGTAATGGAAAAAGAATTAGTATGTCACTTTATAAGTTTAATCATTCTTTTTTGAAACCTGGTAAAATTACTATTGTCCCCTCTGCGTGTTGGGTTTCCCTACCCCTTCCCGTCCTCTACTGGAAGCAAATTACAAGCAAAATTTTATTTGGGAAACTCGTTCTGGTTCATATGATTTTATACAAAGAAGTTGAGGACTTACCTTTTGTCAATGCTCAGACTACTTAAAAGCAACACGTCTTCTAATTATAATGAAATTATTTAACAAAGTTATTACTCTACATGTCTAGTGAGAGGGTATCTTAAATCCATATTCCAAAAAACGTTTTAAGACTCAGAAACTATCACCCTACAGAAATCAACCCGATGTACTGTCCCATTGACTTATTCCTTTGATTTTTTTATTACCGGGTTGCCTCATACAAGCTCCATTTTCCTAGCTCCTCTTTCTACAGTAAAAATGGTTCTTTACTACCAAGGGGGAAATAAAAGGTCTTCAAGTTTTAACTTGAAGAGAAAAGAGAGAAAATACTCTAGGTGTTTGTATTTCACATGATGGTAGTCTCTGAAAAAGAAAGTGAATTTCATTCATTCTATGTCTAGCACCATTTCTACGAGGCAAGATGGACAGTGGAATTTAAAGGCATGGGCTACTAATATTTTGTCCTGGCTTCCCAGGAAGTTTGTCACCTTTCCCCGCAGGACACCGGTTGCAGATCTGGAGAATTACTACCTAGGCCCTAATTGAAGAGGCAGCTTGAGTTTTTCAGGGACACCAAATGTGAAGATTCTAGGAATTTTTCATATAAAAAGACCATGAAACCAGAAAAAACAATACCTTTATCCCACCAAAGAGGAATGAGAGTTTCCTAATAGTAGCTCAAGGAAAGCAGAAGTAATGAAGTATTGTTCCCTCTATGGTTTATAGTCTAAAGGGAATGACTGTAGGTAGGTCACCTTATATTCCTCAGTGAAAGGAGCAACTTTTGGTAGAGTCTGATCTGCTTCTCCTTTCCCTAATCAGAGGACCCTAGATTCAACTAGAAAAGAGAGAGAACTAACACCAATTTCCTTGAACTGTTTTGAATCTAAAGCCAAACTCCCCAGGACCAAATACCAAATCAGCATAAATAAGCATAAAAGTGAAAGGTCTTTTATGTACACTTGGCCCAGCGGTCACTTAGGTATAAACTGCACAAGTAGAATATACTCAAGAACCTATTAGGAACATTTTTGTGGCTAGGATCTAACATCCTGTACAGGGCACAATTTTCTTGATCTTTAATCTCTTACTGTTCATAAAGACATTGACAAATCTTTTCAAAATATGAATAAGGAAGTAGAAGTACCAAAAATACTGCCTGCTGTCCACAGTGAGCGAAGAGAAGCAGGTGTGGGAGAGGGGTGGGTGAGACTAAGGATAAGCGCACATCTATCAAAGCAAAAGGCTCACAATATTAAAATGGTCCGGTCGTGCCTTTTCAGAAAAATCACTTGGCTGAACAGCTAAGAAGAAAACACCAGAAAAATGTTGATTTCTACGAGGCATTAATAGTCAACAGACTTCAACAATACAAACCTGCAAGAGAAAAGAATTTAAGGGAAGTATCTATCAAAAGGGTCCTCACTTCACTCATTAAATAAATCCCGGAGGCCCTTTGCAGCTCTACAGCTCTAAAAATTATAGGCTTCATCCACCCTGACCTCTTACCATCCTGACTTTGCATATCATTATTCAAAAATGAAACTGTAAGAAAAACCAAATCTATCCATATGGATTTTACTCAATTTAAGTCGTGTGCTTCCAATTAAGCATGGCCTGGACATAATTCATCCATTTTCTCTCAAGATCTTTTTATTTTTTTAATTGAATCACCAGGTTCTACAAGCACATGATGTTTTTATCTAAAATTATTGTAATGTTGGGGCACCTGGGTGGCTCAGTCAGTTAAGCTTCTGACTCTTAATTTCGGCTCAAGTCCTAATCTCATGGCTGTGAGAAACAGCCCTGCATTGGGCTCTGTGCTGAGCATGAAGCCTGCTTAAGATTTTTTTTTCTCTCTCTCTCTCTCTCTCTCTTCCCCTCTCCCCTGCTCATATATTCTCTCTCAAAAAAAAATAAAATGAACAAAACAAAAATTTTAATTATTGTAATGTTGAAAATGTCTGACAAAGGCAGAATAACCCAGTAAGATAAAGGGTCTGTACTCTTGAAGAGAGAATGGAAATCATTTTATATCACACTTAATAAAATAATATGAATGGTGTGGCCAATCACAGCATCCTCTGTCTGTGGTTATAGAACAAAATTCATCAGAGTCGAGTTCTCTAATAAGATGCCAAATTATCACACAAATTGTTAGACTAGCAAGCCCTCTGTAGGCAGTACTGTTTGCGAGCCTCATTCCAGGACATTAGATTTTAGCCACAGCTATGGTATCAGAATCAATCTCTTAATTTATCCTTTCCAACAAAATCACTTAATTTTCCAAAATGTTCTCTACAGACCAATATTAAAGGTGAGTAATTATAGCAATAGTCTGTCTCTTTGGAACTGAAATCAGGACCAGAATTCACTTACTTTTTCCTCCCTAATTTATTAGCGTAATTTTTCAATAGGAAGTTGGGTTTCTCATCATTCATCCAGCTACGTTAATATTTCTAACATTTAGTAACAGTTCGGGATACTAAGGGAAATTTCTACTCTTGGAGGATGATAGAAGCAGGGGTACAAATTATCAGAAATTATTGTAATCACTATGAGCCATCAGAACCCAAAAAAGTCACTCATGTTTGAATCTTAACAGGAAGGACATCTAAAAGCTTCCTTGGTCTGTTAGCAAAATTAAGAAAAAAATAACTTCTGGGATGCCTGGGTGGCTCAGTCGGTTAAGTGTCCAACTTTGGCTCAGGTCATGATCTCGCGGTTCATGAGTTCGAGACCCGCACTGGGTTCTGTGCTGACAGCTCAGAGCCTAGAGCCTGCTTCAGATTCTGTGTCTCCCTCTCTCTCTGTCCCTCCCCTGCACATGATGTCTCTCTGTCTCAAAAATAAATCAAAACAAAAAACAAAATTTAAAAAGAAAAAAACACTTCCTAGATGCCTCATAATCATATGACAGACTAGTCTTTGGTGGTTGAAGTTTCTTTAAGTTCAATTACCCCCATGTTACTTCTAGAAAACTACAAAAAGCAGGAAGGGGTCCCTAAAGATTGGAAGACTAAGAAATGGGTGGTTCTTCTGACACTTCCTATCTCCTTCCTTAAATGACCGTTCACCCCAACAGCCATTAAAACTGAAAAGCATTTCCATTAAGAGGAAGGCTTATGGCCGTCAATCTTTTGCAAAATACTTAATCAGAAAATCTCAGGGTGTTTCTCCAGGGGAACATTTTCTTCCCGGTCCACTTTGGTTGGACTGATGTTCTATCTGTTGTTACAGGCATGGCTAAGGTTACAAAGTTGGACAGAACTCAGAATGCAGGGCAACCCATGTCAACACAGGAATGTGAAAGAAATACAAGTGTCCTGTAAAAACTGGAGGGAAAACAGAAAAATCACTGTGCGCCCCCTAGCTGAGGAAGACTCAGTTACGTTTGTGATGCTGGATCGCCTCCTTCCCTGTTCCCCAAATTCCGTGTTTAAAAATGGAAATCTCAACTTCTAATCCAGGAAACTTCCAACCAGCAGAAATATGAAACCTCAGGGTGCTGAACCTACAAAGTTCCAAAGTAATCCTGGTTATTTATACTCTTGACATTTAAGATAGTAGAAGGACAATGTGTGGGGTCCCTTTCCTTACGCGTCTCCTGCTACCATAAGAAAGCACTGAGGCGGTGACCAAAACCTGTGAACCCAGATCTGTGACTTTTTTTCCCCTAAACCAAACACTCCAAAGCCTATTACTTATTTTAATATGGAGTAAAGGAGAAGCACTAGAACATGAAAAACCTAGGGTTCCACCTAGCACCACTACCAAATGGAAAAAACATAAGCCATGCTTTCCTCTTGCTGCAATGAGCTATTTAGTGAGATGCTGAATTTAGAGGGGGCAGTACATTTGATATTATCTTTTTACACAAAGAATCGTGACTGAAAGACATGGGAAGCGTTCTCACTGAAGCAATGTTCTGACTAAATAGTACACCCTTGTTAAAGAAAAACACCAATGGAACTTCATCTGCACTGAATCTAATTTCACTATCAATATGATTCAATATCAACTCTGAGACAGTATCAGAGGAAAAGGTTTACCGTAAGCACGTGAATGACCTTCGCCTCTGCTTTTCGCCTCACCTCACCCTTTTAATACTTGCAGTCTGCTACGGCCAGACTCGCTGTGATCACCTTCCGCTAAGGGTTATGCCACTTTTGCAAAGTGATTCTTATGGACATTTAATCTCTCTCTCTTTCATCTTGAAACTTTTATTTGATTAGAAAAATTCTCTCACTCAAAGAGCAGGAGTTGAATAATGGCAAAAATACACATGCATGCATTTATGACAGGATATGGTACATATGAAATGGGCGGTGATAGCAGGGGAGGAATAAACTTTATTGGCCCACGGAGAGTGAAGAGGGAATGAGGAGGGGCTGGGGGAAAGAGTGAATATGGGTGGGAAAACTGAAATGGAATGATCTGAAAGGTGTGCATTCAATTTGTAACCTCTACCATTCCATTCAGAGATAGGTCTGTACAGCGCCAAACAGGGACACTACAGTGAGCTTCACTGGGTAGCGGATGCTCCTTGTGGCAGTTCTATCATTAGCAAGTCACCACTGAACTCTACCAGAGGCAGACAAGGCTCTGGGGTTAGTGCAAACAAGGCTCTCCATCCTGGGCTGCAGCCTGACCCGCCAGTGCTCAGAAGGCATGCTTGTGACGACCTCGCACACTTTCCAGTTCCCCACCTCCAATGGCGGCCAGGGTCTCCAGCCTGCTTAAGCGCTCCAGGCTTCTTCCAAGAACTTCTTCTAGCCGACCACGTATCACCTGGACCCCTTCTAGTTCCACCTGCAGAGTGCGGTCTCTCTCAGAGCTGAGTAAACATGCCACATGGAAGGAAAATCGATTAGCCATCAACTGTAATGGGTCTACATGTGCTTCCAAAGGGTCACGAGGCTTTCTAAAGGACTCTGTCCGAGACACGGCAAATGAACACAGTCTTTGTTTTGGTACTGCTACTGTTCACTGCTGACACATTAGCAGGGCCTGCCCCTTTCATTAAAGCTTGCCCCTTTGTGTTAGATTCTGGGCCGACGTCACATAAAACCATAGCTCCTAAGACTTAGCTCACACCTCTATAGCCAAAATAAGAAATTTCACTCTTTAAAAAAATTTTTTTAGAATGTTTATTTTAGAGAGAGAGAGAGAGAGAGAGAGAGAGACAGAGGGCGAGTGGGGGTGGGGCAGAGAAAGGGAGACAGAATCCGAATTAGGCTCCAGGCTCTGAGCTGTCAGGACAGAGCCTGATGTGGGACTCAAACTCCTGAACTGTGAGATCATGACCTGAGCTGAAGTCGGACGCTTAACTGACTTGAGCCGCCCAGGTGACCCAAGAAATTTCACTTTTTGACTAAGAGTATTAGTTTCTGAAAAAACAAAACCTAGGAAAAACTTAATGCAAATTGAAGCAATACTGAGCCACCTAGGACTGTTATTAAAGACTCTCTCTCTCTCTCTCTCTCAAAAATAAACATTAAAAAAAGAATTAAAAAAAGTAATACAATCATTGTCCTATATACCTCTCTTCTGCTTTCATTTTCTTTAAGTAGAAAGAAAAAAATGCTTAAATTGAACACAAAACTAGAAGAAACGGAACAGTAAAAGAAAAAAAATTAGGAAAGACAAAAGGGTGAGGAGTAAAGGCAAAATGAGAAAAAAAATTATGGGAATAGAAAATGAACCAGAATGCTGTAATATACATGACCAAAAATCAAGAGGTATAAGCAAACATATTCATCATGATGGCTAACAGTAATCCTGGGTTGATACTGGCCATCATGGCAAATATATTTTCTTCCATGATACCTAGTGAGTATCAATACCCTTTATATTCTTACACTTGGACTAGCACAGCCCTTACCAGGACATGGAGCAGAGGAAGGAAAGGAATTGAATGTTTACTATATGCAAGGCATTAGTTTAGACGTCTGACAAGTCTTCTCATTTGATCACTGTGTAGCTATATGAAATAGGGACTATTCCTGACTTGAGACTTAAACACCAGGCTCAGAGCCATCCACATGACAAATGACAAACTGAGTAGTGCTAGTATGTCTTTGCTTCTTTTTCTTCCTGCTTCGAGATCATAAGCATCTGCGCCTAAAGTCGAACAGAAGGATAAATATTGCCATCACTCTCTTACCTCTCTGGATGCGCGTGGAACTTCACCAGACTGCTATAGAGCTGTCTCTCTGCCTGCAAAGCCTCATTGAGCCGACTCCGTTCATCTACCAGCCCTTCGAGCATCAGCAGCAACTGAGTAAAAGAAGGAATATGCAGATGGAGACAGGAGACACAAACCCACAGTGGATCTTGAGAGAGCATCGAAAACAATGTACGAGCATGCACTGTGACCAATAAAACTCACCAACTACGTACTTAAACTTTCTATTGTATTTTACAGCTTTCATGTCAATGTCCATTGTCTATTTTTAATCTTTAAAACTCTATAGGGCAGATTTCAAATGTGGGAGATAAAAGAGGAAAGAGACAGAAGCCAGAAGCACTGGGAAGAGGCTAAGAGAAGAAAGTAGAAGGAAAAGAGAGGGAGGGTTAGGAGGAGACACACAGTAGGACTTACTGGTATTTTTTATTCATTCAATAAATATTTATAGAGCACCTTCTACGTGCCTGGCTCTGCTCTAGGGATAAGCTTACTACCTGGTAGGTGGAGGAGACACCAACAGTCACAGACAGGTGTCACAGTGAGCTACGGAAAGTGCTGTACAGAAGATAGTGTATGACCAGCAGAGGTCTGTGCAGGTGAACTGCTCCAGCTAAAAGCTAGGACTGGAGTGAAATGAGTCGTTAGTGAAAGAGATGATAACAGAGGCAGGGAGTACAGGCAAGTAGGTCTTTTCAAAAAGTCTGGCACAGAAGAAAGGTCAGATATGGGGCGGTAGCTACAAAGGAACTACAAATGTCAGGGCCTCTGTCACTGCTACTGACCAACACAGGAAACTTTAGAGCACAGATTCTCTATGAAATTCCATCAACATCAACATCCATCAAGGTTTATATTCTAACAGCTTACTTGTTGTCTTCGATTTCCTGAAGTTTCCTGACCCCGTGATTCTACTGCAGCGACTTTTTCCCGAAGTAATAAGACTTCCTGGGTCAGGCGTTCCATAGCTGGTATGTCTTCAGGATCAACCAGTTGCATTTGCAGGTCCTAAAAGTAAACAAAACAAAACACAAACAAAAAGAAAAACAAGCTAGTAATAAGAATGCTATTTAGCAGAGAAGCCAAGGAGCCAATGTCCCTGAAATAGTCTGCTCTGCTTTCAAGCGGAATACCGGTAAGACACACGAAAAGTACCAATACATTCGTTATGAGATCTCAGCCACTCTAACGAAGTCAAAGAGAACACGGTAACATCTAAGAGACTCAAACTAACAGTGCACAAAGGAAGTAAGCACTGGCCGGGGACTCAAAGTATCCAAAGGTCTGAAGGTGCCCTACATGTTCTGAGCTGTAGTCATTTAAAAAGCTTTGAAAGACCTTTATGAGGTCTTCTTTGATCTGTATGTTCCTGGTCAGGGACTCCAGGTCGGCGGCCTGCACCTGCAGCTCTTCCTCTTGCGCGGCCACCATGGACTGTAGTGCAGAAAGTTCCATCTGCGGAGAGAAAGAATCCTGCAGTGAGTGTCAGGGGGGACCAGAACTGTCGCATTTCCATTTTAACACCAAGGTTTTCTGTATGAAATCACTATCAGCCAGGAATGTGGGTAAAAACTAGAAGATGAAGAGTCCTCTGCTGGTCGATCAATACACCAGAGTGTGGTGCGAAGGCGTGTTTTATGGGACGCGGTGATGGCAGGTTCAATGATGTCCTCCACTTTACTTAGCAGATAAAGCATCAAATTTGTTTAACTAAGGAGTTTATTATGTCACTTAAAAAAATAACAGGTGAGTGAATCCTCCCAACAGCCCTCCAGAATAAACTGGTCTTCTCTTCCCCAATTTAAATGTGAGGTGACTGAGGCTGAGAGAAATTAAGGAACCTGGTCCAAGTCTCATGGAGCCAGGAAGTGACCTCAGGGAAGCAGACTCCGCACACAAGGCTATAACGCCTTTGATTACACCCACACATCCTTCGTGGAGATGGCAAGTGATTTGTTAAGTAAACATTTTAAGGAACGACATTGCGATGTAAAGAACAGAGGCATAAGGGAGCCTGACTGGCTCAGCAAGTAGAGCATGTGACTCTCGATCTGGGGGTTGTAAGTTCAAGTCCCACATTGGGTGTGGAGGTTACTTAAAAATAAAGCCTTAAAGAAAGAAAAAAAAAAGAAAATAGGTGTGACACACGAAGACAGATGCCCCCCAGTGAGTTTAAGGCATAGTCAAGCTTCCTAAAGGAAGCAGTGCCTCTTTAATATATAAAATGTGAGCTGTGTGCAATAAAGACCTTACTTCTAATCCCATCAACACAGACAGTTCACTATGTGGGCTCATCATTTGTAACTACACAGTTATTTGATATCCTGGGCTACTGTGCATGTTGGGAAGAAATACTTCTCACATTTCCCTGCATGAGGAAGGACCTCGGTTAGTGTAACTCCTGACTTGTCTCCACTCCTTTACTCAGCCCCAGGTAGGCGAAGGGACTTACCTGAATGGCATACTGGGGAAGAATAAGCCATGCATGCCTGACTTGGCTCCATCATTCTTTTGGGGAAGCACTGGCTGCAAGAAGCCCGTTTTTGCCACTGTTTCTCCAAGGGCAGGCCTGCTGTGTGTGGGACTTAGGTAGACAGAGGTCTACCCCGTTCTGGGGGTTGGCTAGCAGGCCTCTTGGTTCTTGCATTAAGTTCTCTACCTGCGCCTGTGTCCGTAATGCAGTTGGTAAAATAAAAATGCTCTGCCACTACTTTATTTCTCAGTTTGATCAGATCTTGGGTATGAAAAAGGAGGGCCCTCTTCATAGGCCCCTATCATTATATAGATGGGTATGTGCTCCATAGAAGAGAAATTCAATCACAAGGAAGCTACACTACTGCAGCATAATAAAGGTCTGCAGTGAGGCACACATGGGCTTTAACTCTTGGCAGAATCTTCCTATAAGGCATTTAAACTGAGCTTCAATTCCCTCAATTGTAAAAATGGAAAAAATACCTATTTTTCAGGGCCATATGAGAATAGAGAAAATGGATTTAAAAGTGTGTGGCAGGCAATCAGTGAATGTTAATTATTGCTACCACTGCTACTATTATTTCAAGACAGTGGGGGGAGGGCGGATGTTTAAAAATTTGAGAAAATCGACATGGCTTTTGGTACATATCCAAAAAGTACAGAACCAAAAAGCAACGTTGCACTGAAATGAGTATATGTGGGAAAAACAGGAATAGCATGTGGAAACTGAACTGAAATACCTGATGTGAATAATCAGATAATGGCTACAGTAGAACCAAAAAAAGGAAAAAAAAAAACAAAACTGGGAGGGAAACCAGGGGATTTTGAAAACTGGTATTTTTAAAATGTCATACAATTTCATATCCTCAAAACTAGAGTCACATAACAGTAGTCTGGTTATAAGGAGAAATATAGTTACAAGAGGAGAAATGAGGAAGTACAATAAGATAACCACAAACGCGAATACAGGTTTTATATTTTAGACCTAACTCTGGCAAAGAGGTGGAATATAACTGATGTTGACTAGCCAGGTAAGCTTAATTTAGGAGCCCATGACACTGCTGCCCCTCTGAAATAGATGCTTTCAGTGTTAGCTGGTACCTCTATACCGTGGCCCTGGTATTTCTTTCCCAGCTGGACATACAGCCAGCTGTACGGGGCGGCAGAGAGAGAAGGGATTCTCCTGTAAGGCTGGGCAGCCTCTTCTAAGAAAATTCATGAAAACTCCATTGCTAGAAGTAGGGCCCAAGATTGGGAAGATTATCTGCTCCAAGTCATGACTTCTTAGCAAGTATTTTGAGTCACAAAAGACCTCAATTTAAATCTTAGCTTCAGGATGTCTTACTAGTTACAGGACACTTTCCCAACTCTATGTTTAAAAAGAAAAAATCAGTGTTTCATCTTCTTCATCTATAGAATAGGGTCAATACCACTCAGTTTGCAGAGTCATAAGCATTAGTGCTAATTTACGTACCCGTACGGTCCACTGCATACAGCAAGTAGTCAATAAACATTAATGATCATTCCCCAAAGTCTTTTGTTCCATATTTTTAAAACTAATTTTGCGGATCTAACGTCACAATTCCAAGCAGCCCTTATACAGTATTTCACTTTTTCACAAGTTCTTTACAATGATTCTAGTTAGCGACGGGCAGAGAGAGCAGTCTTTGTCTCTTCAGCACTTAAAAGTTTAATGGTCTCCATGTATAAAAATAAGAGCATGTTTTGAGAAAATATGTATATAAAGCGATTTCTGGTTTTCTCCTGAAAGAAAAGTCTTACTTTGCTTTGGGACCTAGCTAGTATACTTACTTGGACAACTGTAGTTTTTTAAATAGAAACTATCCTGAAAGAAAAGAAAAGGGATTTAGAAATGAGACTCCCTGAGAAAACTCACCCGGCTTTCTCTTTCCTTTTTAGCCATGAGCTCGAGCTCTTCCTTGGCAGTACCCAGCTCCTTCTCCAGCCCGGTCATGGCATCCAAGTCTCCTGGGAGTGAACACACAGCACTAGTGTCAATCACTGTAATTCACAGGGCTTCTGCTACCTTCCTTCTGGGGAATTGACTCTGAATACACAATCTAACAACAACAATAACAACGGCTCTATGGACAGGTTGTTCTTTGTGGCATTAATTGTAATAGCAAAATACTGCAATCCGTCTACAGAAGACTGAATAAACCACGGTATGCCCATGCCATGAAGTACTATAATCAACCGTAAAAAGAATGAGGAAAATCTTTATGAACAGGCATGGACTAATTTCTAAGATACACTATTAAGTAAAACAAGGTGGGTACAAAAGAATACACCTAGTGTAGTATGTTTTATATTAGGAAAGGGGACAACAAGAACACACACACATCACACAGAGACACAGGACTGCTCTCTTACTTTGCAAAAAGAAACTTAGGGAAGGATAACCCAGAATGAAATTGGTTGCCTTCAAGGGAGGGGTGAAAACAGGAGAGGAATGTTAGGGAAGTTGATGGAGCTTCTGAGTGCACTTTTCTATATATTTGAGTTTTGAATCATGCTAATGTTTTATATTTTTAATGTGTAAAGTTAGTTCAATAATAACAGGGAGGAAAAAGCCTAAAACTGAATATTAACATAAATGAACCTGTATAACAAATAGATAAAACAAGCACCCAGAAAAACAAAAATTAATCCAAATAATTTTTTGAACTCAGTATTCTAACTATATATCCTCGGCGGGAAAGAGTCTAAGGGTTAAACAAGTAAATAAAAAGAAACCTTAAACACTATTTAATGAGTTTTTTGTTGATAGCTATATTCGCGTAGCAATCATGAAACCAGTTTTGTGCATTGTGCCAATATGTGAGTATATTGATGTTATAGGTAAG
>NW_027527549.1:6484440-6485555 GCF_008692635.1 Crocuta crocuta | reverse complement strand
AAAAAAAAAAAAAAAAAATGCTGATACAAACACAAAATAAGCCAAAAAAAGAACCTGTGTTGTTCAATTAGAATTAGAGAAATCAGTATCAAACACACACACACACACACACACACACACACACACACACACACACCCCTGTTCATGTAAAAGGGCCTAGAAGCAAATGACGTACCTGTAGCTATGAACCTATCTTGTGCCAAGAGATTAGTATCTACGTGCCATTATCCACTTAAAGGAAGCAGAGCCCCTTGAGGGAATGGGTAATTCCAGGGCTGAGGCAGGGAGAATAAAAGGTGATCCCAGAACATCTTGTGCCACAAAGTGTAGAAGTGCTGAGAAACTGACAGGCAAATATCAAAAAGAACAGAGGAGCAGCTAGAAGGGGCTCCAATTGGCCAAATCTGGGATAATTTGGGCACCAAATGGAATAATAACAGAAACAGATAATAACATGTATTTTTATTTTTTTTTTATTTTTTTATTTTTTAAAATGTTTTATTTATTTCTAGGAGAGAGAGACAGCGTGAGCAGGGGAGGGTCAGAGAGAGAGGAAGTCACAGACTGAAACAGGCTCCAGGCTCCGAGCTGGCAGTCAGCACAGAGCCCGACGCGGGGCTCGAACCCACAAACCGTGAGATCATGACCTAAGCGAAAGTCGGAAAGTCGGACGCTTAACCGACTAAGCCACCCAGGCGCCCCAATAATAACATGTATTTTTAAAAAAAGAATCTAGTAGAACACATTGGTACAAAAAATGGAATGGGGAGAATACTGATTTTCAAAGGAATACGGATCTTCAAAGGAAGAAATTTTAGAAATGGAAATCACCTTATTATTATTTTTTGTTTGTTTTGGAGAGAGAGACAGAGACATAGCATAAGCAGGGGAGGGGCAGAGAAAGAGGGAGACACAGAATCCAAAGCAGGCTCCAGGCTCTGAGCTGTCAGCACAGCCCAACACGGGGCTCGAACCCATAAACCGTGAGATCATGACCTGAGCTGAAGTAGAACGCTCAACTGACTGAGCCCCAAGGTGCCCCAGAAATCACATTTTTAAACTACCAACGCAATAGAATTGTTGGTTCAGGCACGGCAGAAAGATGTTACCCTCAC
>NW_027527549.1:6334159-6484342 GCF_008692635.1 Crocuta crocuta | reverse complement strand
TACCCACCCCCCCCCCCCCCCGGGAAGGACTGTGGGGAAATGGACCGTCAACACCTCCAGGCGCTAGTCTGGCAGACCCCTCACACAGCGGGAGAAATGAGTCTTCATGGATCTCTCCGGCAGATACAGCCTTGACCAAGGAGAATACCAACTGCTATCACGTGCTCCTGACGTGATGCACTGAGAAAGACATCACCCTGGAAGCATTCTTGCCAAAAATGTTTAACTTGAATCTAACCACGAGGAAATAAGTAATCAGAGCCAAACTGAGGGCCATGAGCTGACCCAGAGTTTTCAAAAATGCCTATGTCAAAACAGACAAAAAAGACTAGAAAGCTGTTCCAGATTAAAGGAGACTACAGGGACATGACAAGTAAATGCGATGCCAGATCCTGGAGGAAGAAACCCGGCCATCGAGGACATTATGGTGACAACGGGAACTGTGAATATGAACTGTACGTTAGGTGCCAGGACTACAGTAAGGTTGAATTTCCTGAGTGTAATACTCATACTGAAGCAGGAGAATATGCCCCTGCTGCTAGGAGATACACAATGAAGTATTTAGAAGTGAAGTGTCAGGATACCTAAATAATTTTTAAATGGCTTAGAAATAACAATATATCTGTGTGTATGCATGTAAAGAAAGTATGCACAGGTGGTAAAATGTTAACAGGCGGTGAATCGTATTAACTGTCTACGCGTTATTTGTGCCACCTTTCTGTAAGTTTGAAATTTGCAAAATAAAAAGTTGTGGGAAGGTACTTTTGGAAAAAAGGTAAATAGGGAATTAACAAATCCAGCATCCATTACTCTTTGACTAACATAAAGTTCTCCTACTAAAAAATAACCACTTGCATGACTATCTACGGAATCCCATAATACTTAACACTGTAACACAGACACAAAGTTTTTACATTCTTAATATCATTTAAAAACTGTAAGTTAATTATCCAAGTCCACAACCTTTCGCATTATGGCATTATAATCACCACTTCATGAGTGATGGTAAGCCCCTATTTCTAGAAATCACTGGGTAAATATCTTCCTTGAAGTTACTATTGATCCTGGCCGTTTACTCCGTGAAAGTCAGAGACTCGAATCCCAAGCACTCATTATGTTTTGTTCCTACTCTGCACAGAATTCAGCTGTTTGGGGGGAGTTCAAGGCCTACCAGTCTCTTACTTAGATGGCTGTGGTCTTGGAGAATAGCTTAAAGCACACTGCCCCCCACGCTCGCTCTGCACTGCAGAACAAGTTATGCCAAGTTACAGTGTGTAGACTCAGTCTGCTTGAAAGACATCTGGAATGTGTCAGCCCCATGGTCTTGCTGTGTAGGTTTGGAAACACTACCTGCTACATTTCTGAATCCCTGCAAAACTATCTGAAAAGGACAATCAGGAGGCAGCTTCCCTGGAGCCGAACTGTGTACCTAGAACAACTGTCTTAATTCAACATAAGGTCAGGTCAGTTCTTCCTAAATAGCCTTTTAGGGAAATCTAAACTTTTTTTTTTCCATTAAGGTAGAAAGAGAAAGAGTGTCCTTGCCACACTTATTAACAGAGTTACAGGAAGAAAAGACAGAAGGTTCCTTAGTGAAATTACATTTGATACTTACCCAATGAGGACCTGGCTATACTGGCATCCCCTTTGGCAGTCAATGAAATGCTATCATCCTTGGAGGGTATATGCACAGAACCCTACAAATGGGAAGAGTCAGGGGATTTAGGAAAGTGTGGGAACCATGATCACAACGACAAGGACTTGGAATGGTATTAAGATGATCAAACGTATGCCTTGCACACAAAAAGAAAAGGTCACGAATATCTACACGAGTCCATAGCTCTTACTTGATCAGTCTGATCTCCAAGATGGGGACTGCTGGAGGTAACTTCAGTGGGTTGGTTCGAGATCAGTGCTTGGGACGCCATGAAGTCTTTTCCTCCTAAATAATGGCGCAGGGCCTGCAATTCTGAATTTCTTTCCATTAGGGCTTGTACCATCTTCTCTGCAGAAGCCTGTAAGGAAATCACACAGAACATTAGACGGATACTCTATAAAACAAAATTCACCTTCTGATGTTATTTGTTAAAGTCAATTATTTATGAAAAGCCAGTGGAGCCCCTTGAAATAGTCTCCTTGCTTTCAGTTTACAGCCTGAATTTTAAGTCCTCTGTTACACACAGGCTGTAACTGAAAGCAAGGGGACTATTTCAAGGGGCTCCACATATGCCCTCGGCCTGGATGGCCTTTACCCAAACGTTTGTTTGGTTTGCTCCCCTCACATCTTTGCCTAATGCTCCCTTAACGTACTGACCTCCTTTGCATATTCTATCTAAAACAGTGAGCTTTTCTCTACTCACTATTCTCCCTGTCCTGCTAAGTTTTTTAGAATACACTGCCGTTATCTGATGTATCTGTTTATTGTCTCTCTCCCAACTGGATGCATGTTTCCTCAGGGCAGGGTCTAGGTTTTCTTCAGCGCTGAGTCACAAGCACCCAGAACAGTGTCCGGCACATAGCAGGCACTCAACACGTATTTACTGAATGAATCAATTACGTGGAGACACTTTTATCAGATCATACAATCCAGAGAATCTGAACCTCAAAACCACCAACCCCAGGTTTAATTTCAAATCCCAGTTTTGTAAGACAAATTACGCGCATTAAGGAAAAAGATCTAGAACATTATTTGTGACTTTTACTACATTAAAAGTCTACATTTAATCAGAAAATGTGGAAATAATAAACCAAGACTAAAATTACTGGGGGCTATAAGCTGATGAATCAAAACTCTATTAGCTATCTTGGCACCAACTGCTTCTGGAACAATAACTACTGTTTCAAAGGAGAAGCGGAGCGTTTGTCATAATTTCTAAGGGAAATAAAAGAATAACTTTACATGTTTAGTAAGATTTGGGCCCTTCAGGGATTTGGACATAACATCCAGAAGTTAACAGCACATTATTCATTCACATTAATAAACATCTATGCAAATTGTTATGGGAAAGAAACATAATAAATAACATTCAAGATCTCTTGGGTCATATATATGATCTACCTGGCTTGGAATTCTTTTTCTAGTAGTGTTGTTTTTAGCCCTGGTCCTCCAAGCGTGGCCCATGGACCAGCAGCATCACCGTCATCTGTGCAAGCTCTTAAGCCCTCCCCATCCCTCCTGGCTCCTGTCCCTGGGAGTAAGCCTGGGAATCTACGCTTCTAAAAAGCTCCCCAGAGGACTTCTCCTGCATGTAAAATTTAAGAAGCAGATCTAGGAAAATACAACCATTTCTCTTTTTCTGGAGTTAAAGTGATCTTTTATAATTTCACAGTTATGTCCCAGCTTCCATCATTTTACTCTCAGTAGAGTACAGTATTTCTGAGGTGTAATAAACTAATTCTTTCAAATTACAAAGGGGTTAAAAAAGAGACTTTTGTTAGCCTGCTGCCAAAGACTTAAAGAATTCACAGTGACTCTGTTAGGTCTACTCTTAAAGCAATTTCTGCAGCTTATTTAATAGGAAGGAAATGTATATTCACTTCAGGTGGTTTGAGAAATAGATCAGAGAAAAAGAACTCTCCAAGACATGAGGAAACATTAGAAAATATTATGGTCAAATGATAAGAATCTGGTGCCCCCTAAAACTGGCTGGAGGGAATTCTGAGTGACTGGTCCCTAAAATGCAGTTCACATCTCAAGCCTTGAGGAGAAAGAGATCTGTGAATGAGGATAAATTAAGAATTGCCTTCTGAAATACTCATGTACCAGTACCTGAAGATTAACTATTCAATATTATCATAAGATTATTTCTTCTCATCAAGGCCTTTGGAAAAAAACAGTCTGTTTTCCTCTTAAGAGATTTCAGTTTTTATGAGAATTAAGAAAAAAATATGTAAAATGTAAGTTTTGCCATACCTAGGCTGGAAATAGAAAATATCACTGAAATGTTTTCTTAAAGGTTTTTTTGTTTGTTTGATTAGAGAGAGAGTGTGCTCGAGTGGGGGAGAGGGGCGGGGCAGAGAGAGAGAGAGAGAGAGAGAGTCAGTCTTAAGCAGGCTCCATGCTCAGTGCAGAGCTCGATTCTATGACCCTGGGATCATGACCTGAGCTAAAATCAAGAGTCAGACACTCAGCCAGCTGAGCCACCCAGGCGCCCCCAAAATATCATCAGGTTTGGATAATTTAGACTCAAAACCAAAACACTCCAGAACCCCATATTCCCTCCTGTGAAATTAGCAGAATATCAAGGAAAAGAGAATGGGTGAGTGGGTATGTGTGCGGTTTAGGCACCCATCTAAATGTGAAGTGCTCTAAAAATATTGCATGCTTTGGTGACTGATGTAAAACTATAGTCTAACAGACTGGAGGAAAAAATCCTCACAGAATGGACTGTAAAATCTCTCTCTCTCTCTCTCTCTCTCTCTCTCTCACACACACACACACACACACACACACACACACACACGGTGATGTTCCAAAGAACCCTATTCACAGGCTGTAAATGCACCAATAGCGTTCTGGTCTGTGCATCAGTCCTTACTTGGCTCTCCCGCTCCCTGGTGCTCATGGACTGAAGCAGGCCTTGAATCTCTAGTTCATGTTCCACGGCTTGTTTGTTTCGATCACTGAGAAGTTCCTGCAGCAGCCTTTCCTTTCTCTGTAGGCGCTGGCACAGCTCCTCGGCGACCTCACTCTGTCCCGGCCCGAGTTTGCAGAGCAACGTCGCGCTCAGGTCCTAACACAGAAGGGATGCCATAAGTTTTGGAGGAGAGGATGCCCTCTACTACGTATCAAAGGGTTTATTCTTTAAGGATCTATTATAGAAGAAAGAGCTGTGGGATTCTGGAGAGCAAGAATCATGTTTTATTCACTTTTGTTTTCCCAGGCCCAGCCCACAGAAATATGTGCTTGGTGAATGAACACCAACAATTCACAAAAATACCTGTAACGGCAACTTACGTATTATTTTCTGAAGCTCTTTCCCTATTTGCTCAGGGTCCATGATAATTAAAACTAGAGGACGATAAATGGACACTCAGTCCATTTTGTTTATTTCTCCCCAGTATAACTTTTATGGGGGAAACACAAAACGACAGGCTAAGAAAGAATAACAAGCACTATGCTAGCGTGGTGACAGAGTTCCTCCTTCTATACTGAGAGGGAGCACGTGGTGGTTACAACTGTGGGCCAAACTGCCTGGGCTGCTTCCTGGCTCTGCCGCTTACTAACTCTGTTACTTTGGATAAGTGTCTTCATCTCAGAAGTCTGTTTCCTTGTCTATAAAAGAGGCATAATAATAAAGAACTCATAGACATGTAAGGATTCAATGAGTTAGCATCCATTAAGCAATTAAAACCGTGCCTAACAAGCCTGGCACCATAACTAATAAAGGTCAGGTCTCACATCAAAGGTGCACGATTCAGTTCTCATTAATTCTCACATGACTTATTTGAGAAAGATAATTGTCACCCTGAGTTTATGGGTGTAGGAAAAAAGGTCCCAGGGAAAGCCAAGGACTTGCCCAGGCACAGAATGGAATCCGACACTTGGGTCATTGGCCTCCCAGACCTCAAGGGTCCTAATCCAAGACTGAGATTATGCAATCACTAAGCCAACTGCCGGTAAGGAACTAAAGTCTTGCCTCCACTTCTTTGTTCCTGTCATGCAGAGATGTCTGTAACTGCTGAATGATACTTTCTTGTTCCTTCTGCCAATGGCTGAATTTGGTTTCCAATTCTTCTTTCAGCCACTGGAGGTCCTGACAGGTAGCAGATAAGTGTTCTACTTCCAGGCCTTTGGCCCTCAGGAGACTCTCCATGCTCTGCAGGAAAAAAGAAAGCAGCTGTAAGTCAAAGGGCCAGCCCACACTCCTCAGGAAAGGCAAGAAACTTGATCCACCTTGAAATATCTCCAAAATTATCATTTTTTTGCAAAAGGAGAAAACTTAATATCTAATCAAACAGTGCCATACTAATCTTTTTTTTATTTTGTTTTAGAAACTCTCATCTAATTTGTAGGGAAATAAATACAACACGTATGATAAATGAAGTAGTTTTGAGGAAGCAGGCTATGCTACGGAGGAAGTGACAGACTTCTTTAAGAAGTGGCAGATGGTTAAATGTGTAAACTCGAAAATACATACACAAGAGTAGCCCACAGGAAATATTAGTAAGTGTTCTGACTGTGACTATAGAAAGACATGGATATAACATTAGTGAGAAAACAACAGTGTAACAGTTGTACCCTGGCAATGCTTATGTAAAAAGTTTACCAATATCGACAAGAATTATAAATACATCAGAAGTACGTCTAGTTGGGGTGCCTGGATGGCTCAGTTGATTAAGGGTCCGACTTCAGCTCAGATCATGATATCACGGTTTGTGAGTTTGAGCCCTAAATGGGGCTCTGCACTGTCTCTCTCTCAAAAATAAATAAGTTAAAAATTAAAAAAAAAAGAAGTATGTCTAGAAATCTATATTCACTGCTTCCTCCTGCAAAGTTCATGGCAGACTAACACTTCTCACTTCCTAATCTACAATGATGGAACTAATGATCACCATTTTGGTTTCTGTATTTTTTGCCTTCTGAAGCAAATACCTTGATTTTCAGAAAATGACAGAAGGAGTTGATGCTTCAGGTTTAGAATCCAAGTGGGAGAGGGATACCAAGTCATGGCAGACTGTGCTCTTACCTGCATGGTAGCTTCGTTAGAGGAGAGAATACCACGCAGTCTCTCTAAGTCATGATCTCGCTCTCGCATGGCGAGATGGAGTTGACGCAGTTCTTTTTCTTTTTCTTCTAGAGTGGAGAACTTTTCATCTATGGCCCGCTGCAAGGAAAGTAAGGATCCTAAAGCTACTGCACATTCACTACTGTGATCACACTCGTTCATTAAGATTCCAAATACAGGGCGCCTGGGGGGCTCAGTCGGTTGAGCGTCCAACTTCGGCTCAGGTCATGATCTCGGGGTTTGTGAGTTTGAGCCCCATGTTGGGCTCAGTGCTGACAGCTCAGAGCCTGGAGCCTGCTTTGGATTCTGTGTCTTCCTCTTTCTCTGCCCCTCCCCTACTCGAACTCAGTCTCTCAAAAATAAACGTTGAAAAAAAATTTTGTTTTAAATCCAAATATAAAGGAAGGAAAAACCAACTTCAGAAAGCAGCAAATGAAGTATTCCTACAGTACCTGTGTGAATGGAATAATCCATAGTACATAAACAAAAATAAGGCACATACCTCTAGAGCAACATCTCGATCTTGTACTCGTTGCCGAAGCTTCTCAAGCAACATTTCATTTGCTTCGAGGGTTTTGTCTGACTTATCTCGATACTGTAGGAGCTCCCGAAACTCCTAATGAGACCAAAAAATATTTTCCTTTATTCATCTGTACATAATGTACCGAATTCCAACATTTTGCCAACCAATTTGTTACTTAGGATCAAAAACAAAATGCAATCACTCTAAAAGAAAACACAGGTTAGCAGAGATGACAGGCATATACATTAACTATTCCACATCACACATATATGTGTATAGACACATGCATGTGTATACGTGTGTATTTGTATAAACGTATATATATGTGTCTGTGTACCTAGTAACAGGGGAACACAGGATGCACTATGTACATCTGCCTGAAGGTGTCACTAAAGATCTCACAAAAGGGGTTACATCTGCTCTGAATCTTAAAGGACTAGGAATTTCCCAAGTGAAGAGGAGGTGGGGGTATTTCTATCAGAAAAAAAAAATATGTACAATATGCGCACACGACGAAAAAACTGTATGATGAGCAAAATGTAGGGGGTGGAAATGGGACTGCAGCTTACAGCAGGTGGTAGAACTGATCATGGTCCACTTTGATGGTCCACATTTTCCCCAAAACCTTCATTTTATCATCTAAATAACAGGACTTTGTACACAGATGTCTTCACCTACTAGCCTGAGAGCAGTGGTCATATCTTCACTGTCTTCCCAGCACTAGTATCTGGCTCACAAAGCTGTTTGATAACTATTTGCTGAATACTGATTGCTTCTCTTTTGGGTCTACATTTATTATTTCCTACACTTGCTGGTTAGCACTGGTGGTTTACGAACTGTACTTTCTATTTATTTTGAATCCTCTTGGTTCCCAGGTCTCAATGCTCTATGTGTAACAGGTACCGAACACAGGTAGGTAGATGGACATCTTGAGATTTTACGTGAACAGAAACCTCAGAGTTCTGTGAGCCCAGATTTGGTTGAAGTCATTGTGTCGACTCACCTGAAGCAGTTGCTCCTTGTGACTCAGACTGTGGTTTAGGTGCTGAATATGCTGCTCGTGGGTTCTAATCTCATTGTATTTTTCAGCCTCCAGGATACGAAGCTGTTGGCCTTTACTCTGCAATTCTCCTTGGAGCTGCTGCAAGGCTTTTCGTAATTCCTGAATGAAACAAATGTCTTTTAAACAATCTAAAATTTTCACGTGGTCAGTAGATATGAAGACCTTAAAAATTCCAACAGATATAGAAATATAAAGTAGCAGAAAAGTGCCATTCTTTTTATTTTAATTTGAAGTTTTTAAATGTTTTATTTATTTCTGAGAGACAGACAGACAGAGACAGAGAGAGAGACAGCATGAGCAGGAGAGGGTCAGAGAGGGAGGGAGACACAGAATCGGAAGCAGGCTCCAGGCTCTGAGCTGGCTGTCAGCACAGGGCCCGACGCAGGACTCGAACTCGTGAAACGTGAGATCATGACCTGAGCCAAAGTCAGACGCTTAACCGACTGAGCCATCTAGGCGCCCCAGAAAAGTGCCATTCTTGAAATTACTATAGGATACGGGAAATCATAACTGTGAATGGAGACAAGGTGTACATTCCATTATAGTTCAGGACTTACTTTCTAGTTTACAAATGACAGATCCATATAACTACTAAGCAGAACTCTGTCCTGCTGTAAACCTGGATCCTTTACAATGAGCTCAAGGATAGAGTATTCCACCATCATTTTATATCCTAAAACAAAAAACAAACAAAACAAACTGGGGCTCTCGGTGGTTCAGCCAGTTGAGTGTCTGACTCTTGATTGATTTTGGCTCAGGTCATGAATCCAGGGTCATGGGATCAAGCCCCACATTTAGGCCCTGTGCTGAGCATGGAGCCTGCTTAAGATTCTCTCTTTCCCTCTGCTCCTCTCCACCCCCCAACTCTCTCAAAAAAAAAAAAAAAAAAAAAAAAAAATTGGTAGCATATGCTCTAACTTAACAAGATAAATGAACCACTTAAGAATTAATTTAAAAAAACAAATAAGAAGTGGCTGATTGTACGTGCCATTCCTCTGACCCTGGCTGTTGCTTCCCACTATTCTGTCTTGGTAACCTTACCCCATCCTTCAGGAATAACCTAAGAGAGCTCCTTTCATGAAGCTTTCCCAGACTCCCTTCCTCAGCCCCTCTTGTATTTTTCCTCTGGGACCCACACACACCTCCTCTGCCTCATCACAAAAATTCTGTTTCTGTGACTCCCTTATACTAAACCACAAGTAACGTAACAGGAAAGAGCTTGTGACACTGACTCTTGTGTTTCCAGAGCCCAGCCCGATGTCCGGCACATGGCATGAGGCCAACAAACGTTGAGCTGAATTAACTGGATTAAGTGATGACTCAAGGGTTCAACAGAAACCATCCTGATGAAAAGTTAGTATCAGGGCAAAGCCAAGCACTCTGGCCACAAACTGATTACTGACTTACCTGGTTATGTTTCCAAGAAGCCTCCTTCTGCTGTTCTGTCTCACGGGCTGTGGCCTCCACGAACTGCACACATCGCTTGGCATCCTCCAGCTGGCGTTCTTTCTGACGTATGACCCTCTGGAGTTTCTGTATTTCGAGCTGGCTGCAGAACAGAGCAGTCTGTAGGTCAAGCAGAGCCACCTGTTGCCGGGCTGGGCAAGTACCCTCGGAGTTCTGAAAAGACAGGAAAAATCATAACCACAAGGAGGCCAAGCCCCGAGTGGCTGAGAAGACTAACAAAATCAAGACTGTGACCGAACATGGCACTTCCTCCTCTGCAGTCCCTCCTCGCGTCCTACGTGGCCCTCACTTACGTGAAGCTGTCCAAGCTGGCTCTGGTGCAGCATTTCTCGGAGTTTTGCCATTGTGTCATTTTGACCTTCAATCACCTGGTACAGCTCCTCTGTCTGAAAAGGAGATAGCGAGTACCAAACATGTTAGTTGGTGAACTAAAACTGAATTCCATGATCTCACCTGCACAGACTGTAGAAACACCAATGCTGATTACACTCCAGTTTTTCTAGGCTTAGCTCTCTTAGTCTAAGGATCCATTGCTACAAAATACAGAATCTGTGTCTACTTCGATGGAACAAATCATTTCCTCACAGGTCCCTGACTGCCAAATGTGTACCTCATTTTCCCTGCTTTTCAGAGTTTCCTTGAGGCTTTGAATTGCAGCATCCTGCTTCTGAGAGGACTCCTGAGCTGACTTCAGTTCACAGGTCATGTCATTCAATTTCTCTTGAAGAATCTGAATTCAGAAAAGAAAGTGATTTCTTTTAACCTCAGATGCAACCAGAAAGTCCTTCCTCAAATCTAGATAATCTATTTCCTAGATAATATTACCTTGTTATTTTTTTCCCCAGAGAGTAGCCATTAAAGTCCTAAGCCAATCACCAAGACAAAGTAGCAGGTAACATGAAATACTTCCTTCAGTACTCAATTGCTTCAATTCTCCTGCACTGTGCTTTCCGTGTGATGGGCAGTGATGGGCACTAGTCCACCTGAGTCACTGTGGATGCTCTATACAAAGTCCAAGGAGTTCTGCTATCTAGGACGGGACAGACCACCACAAGGTGTTCTGCCAGAAGCTCAGCATCCAAATTGTGGGAACTGGTGAAATTCTCTTCTACGTAAATGTTAGAATCCTTGGGCTATAAAGGGGTGAGAAGTTAAGCTAAAATCAAAAGCATAAACCTCTTGTCTTGGTGCTTTACACAGGTAAAGAATTCATTCAAGTTTGTTTGCTTAACCAACTGAGCCACCCAGGGGTCTCTGCATTCAAGTTTTAATTATAGATCTAAAAGGCACCAGAAATTCTGATCTGTGCAGAACAGGCTGAAATCTTGATGAGAGATAAAGGAAAGAACAACAGTTTTGGTCAAATATTCCTTAGAGTGCCCAGGTGCCTGGGTGGTTCAATCGGCTGAGTGGCTGACTCTTGATTTTGGCTCAGGTCATGGTCTCACAGTTCTCAAGACCAAGCCCCAAGGTGGGCTCTGCGCTGGCAGCACAGAGCCTGCATGGCATTCCTTCTCTCTCTCCCTCTCTGCCCCTCCTCCGTTCGCACTCACTCTCTCTCAAAATAAATAAACTTTAAAAAAAAAGTGCACACACACACACACACACACACACACACACACACACACACACAGATATTCCTTAGAACAACAGGAATACACAGTTTCCATCTTCCAAGTCCCACTCAGGACCTGTGATCTCCAAGGGCTGGATTCATTGTACCTTGTTGGTGGCCTCTGTTTGCTGGATTTTTTCCTGGAGTTCTGCCAAGTGGGCATCAGATACAGACTGCTGGGTTACAATGGTCTCGTCCGCATTCAGCTTCTGTTGTTTGAGTAACTCTTCAGACATGGGCTAGGGAGCAGCAGCAAGACAAAAACTTCAGTTAAATGTAGCCAACAATAAATACTCTCTTCTACGGTCTCTGGCATCTTTTGGCAGAGGCTTGAAAACCGAAATTGTTGCATGAGTTGGCAGTATGAATTCCTAAGGCAATCCTGTTCCTTATTAAGAGGACTGATTTACTCCCTTCCACATGAGATCCCCAGGTCCTCTCCCTGTCTTTGCCTATGAACTCACACAAACACTACATATTCAGTTAAGACAAATAATTTAGTTTAAAGAAAAGGGAAGATTTAAAAAAGAAAATGTTTATGATGACCAAATACTCACTTTATCCTATTTCCAATCAGGGAATTCAATAAACAAACCTATACCGTCCATAAGAAGAGAAGGGTATGTTTCAACAGCCTTTCTTATAATATGCCTGTTCACGTTATTGGAAAAATGGACAGATTTTGAATATAAACTATACATTATAATATCAATACTAAATTTCCTAAATTTAGTAATTATAGTTATATAAGAGATGTTCTTGTCCTTAGGAAACATGCTTATTTAGTATAAAAACTCATAATATCTGCAAATAATTCTCAGATGGTCCAGGAATAAAAAAATAATGTGTCTATATAGGCAGTGGGAGTGAAACAGCAAATGTAGCAAAATATTAGCAAACGGAGAATCTGGATAAATGTTAGCAATTGGTGAATCTGGGAGTTCTCTGTATTTCTCTTATGACTTCTTTATAAATTTGAGGTTATTTCAAAAAACAGTAAAAACAGAATTAAAAATAAATTTCAACACCCATGGTGGTCTAGGAAGGACGTATGTTTTATAGGAATAGCAATTCACCAAAAAGATTCAGGAGGAAAAAAAAAACACTGCTTACATAATGTGATGATAAATCAGACTAAGATAAACTTATGGAACTGTACCTAATATTCACTATGAGCTAAGGGTACTAAAATAAAATTGCAGGAATTCATTGTGGCATTAAATCCATCTCCTCTCTCCCTGACCCTTCCCTTCCCACTCCCGCCCCCCCAGTCCAGTGAGAAAAAATATAAATCCATTAGGAAGAGAAAAAGACAACTGCTGCTCATTTTCCATTTCCCTCATCTTTTCAAACTCTCGACTACCATCTTCTAGGCAGTGGGGTTAGAGCTTACCTTCAAACCCTTCCTGCCAGCAATGGACTGGAAGTATAAAGATTTCAGGAAAAAAACAACAGTTTTTTAATTCTTCTAATGCTATTTATCATTTTAAAAACATCTCTTAAGTACTGTAATATATAAAGCACTATGGGAGTTGGGAGTAAGGAGCTATATAATAAAGGAACAAGGAAATACACAAGACAGCAGATAGTGACACACCCTATGCTGTAAAATAGAAAAGCACGATAAAGTTACTCTAAGCTGGTTGACCAGTTGCTCTACGTTGGTTACATGGAGATCTGCAGCATAAAAAGCCAGTCCTGCAAAGAGCTACAGAAGAACAATCTAGGCAGCAGGAACAGCTACTGGAAATGACCTAGAGTGGCTATGAGCCTGGGAGAGATCTATGAGGCTAGAGCAGCATTTTCAGATAGAAATGTGATGTGAGCCGTGTATAAACTTAAATTTTTGTAGTAAACTTCGTTGACTGAAGTAAAAAAAAAAATAGGTGAACTTAATTTCAACAAAATATATTATCTGAGCCCATACAGTATATCAAAAGAAATGATCACAGACATGTATTCAATATAATAAGCATCAACAAAGTATTTTACTTCCTTTCAAACCAAGTCTCTGAAATCACGGGTGTCCTTTACACTCATGGCCTATCTCGATTCAGACTAGCCACATGTCAAGTGCTCAACAGCCACATAAGGCTAGTGGCTACCCGGCCGACTAGCACAGGCTCAAGTGTAATGAGCAGAGGACAGGAATACATGATGAGAAGGAAAGGTAGGGGCCAGTACAGAACTTCTACAGCAGGGTGAAGGAGGCTGGATTTCATTCTCATTGCAATGAGAATGGACTGCACTGTTTTTAACAGAAAAGTAATCCAATCATATTTATATTTTAAAAAGGTCACTCTAGCTTTTCTGTGGTGACTGGCCTGGGGAGCACCAGTGGGAACACGGAGACAGAGAGAAGCCTGCTTCAGTACATAGTGTGGGTGAAAGAGAACAGTGGCTGAGAGCGGTAGTAAGGGAGGAGGACAGAACTGGATATATTTGGATATGTTTTGAAAGGTCAGTCAACAGGACTGGAAGGCAGAAGAGGGACAAAGAGAAACGAAGGATAATGACTCTTAGAAAAATTGAGGTGCTTGTTGTTGTGGGTGTAACAGGGAGCTTAGCCCTGAGGCGCTGTGAACTAGGTCACACCCTGGGAGAGGTAACTATGTGAACAGATATTCACAATTCTAACTGATAAATAATTTTATCATTTACTTAATGATAAAACATTCTCTACAAAACCTGGCTTCTCAGCTCCTCAGTGCAAAACAACTTTCCAATAATGTCTATTACAGATATTTTTCAAATTTAAACTATAACAGGAAGAATTAAAGAAAACAGCTGCAAGTTTGAAATGGCAGGGAAAATGTTCCTATTTACCTAAATAAAAAAATTTTTTTTAATGTTTATTCATTTTTGAGAGACAGAGAGTGAGCAGGGGAGGAGCAGAAAGGGAAACAGAATCTGAAAAAAGACTCCAGGCTCTGAACTGTCAGCACAGAGCCTGATGCGGGGCTCAAATCCACAAACTGTGAGATCATGGACCTGAGCCACCCAGGCAACCCCCTGTTTACTTACTTTATTTATTTATTTATTTTAAATATTTTTTATTTATTTCTAGGAGAGAGAGAGAGAGAGAGACAGCGTGAGCAGGGGAGGGTCAGAGAGAGAGGGAGTCACAGACTGAAACAGGCTCCAGGCTCTGAGCTGGCAGTCAGCACAGAGCCCGCCGCGGGGCTCGAACCCACGAACCGCGAGATCATGACCTAAGCCAAAGTCGGACGCTTAACCGACTAAGCCACCCAGGCGCCCCTACTTACTTTAAACCAAAGAATCTCAGAGCTGTGAAGGAAACTTTATAAACTAACCATCTGATCTAATCCCATCTTACATGTGAAGAAATGGAGACTTAGAGAAAGTAATGTCCGAAGTTACACAGGAAATCAGGAAAAGGATTGAGTTAAACCAGATGCACTGAAGTTGGGAATGTATCTTTCCTCTCCATAAGTCCATTGCCTACCATAATGTCTGGAATATTGTAGGGACCAAAAGTTTGTGTTGAATAAGAGAACAAGAGCAGAAACAAACACAAACAGCCCTAATTTCCAGTCCAGTACTCTAATCCTTCGGTGGCTCTTTAGAAATAAGACTAGATGGAGATAGATATTTAATAGAGACATTTCAACAGCAACTTTAAGGCCAAAGAATGCCATAGAATAGTACATGAGTCTGTATCTCATCTGAACCCATCTTGGCCTTAATAATTGTAGGAAATCCCTTATTCTATAACGCACTGACCTAAAGGCTGGAAGATACTTTTTTTCTTCCTTATTCATAACACTTTATTACCGAATAGTCTTAGAAACGTTATTCAATCTTCATCTCAGAAAACTGTCCTTTCAGATAAGTCTGCCAAAACAGCACTTAGCAAGGTCCCCTGACCTTGAGTTAACAGCTCCTAATGAATTCTTGTGACATATCAAATACATAAACCAATCATTTTAAGATGATTTTATAAAGCCTGAAATCAGTAATGCTCGATTTGGCTGAATCACCGCTAATTTCCAGACTGCTGGTTACCAAAATCATATTATAGTAATAATGCAATTTTAAGTTAAGCTGCTTTTGACTCATTTAGGACAAATGCTTTCCAGCGTCAGAAAAGAGAATTGCTTCCAGGCCCTATGTTGCATAATGTAAGACTTCTTGGCTAAAAAGGCAGTTTAGGTCTTCTGGGTTAACAGCATTTTTCTTGGCACCTCCTAGTCCTTACAACAGCAAGTCGTAGATCTTTAACTGCTGTGGTTGTCTGTCCTGTTGTTAGTAAGAGGAGACACACAAGAACCATCAACTAGCATAAAATTAAAGGCGTAATCTCTGACCAGCATCTAATGTTTATTCCTCCCAAAGGGCCTGATCTAGGTTCTGTAACTATACTGTGAGGGGGATCAATTGCCATGGTCACACAGGGGCAGACCCTGGCGTTGTAAGACAACGCAGATCTACTGTTCTTTGAATTTAGATTTGAATTTAGATAGAAAAGGAAACAGCACGAGCCAGGGCTAAAGTGATGTTTACTAAGCAACCACACCCCTCCTATCTTCTAGTTCAGGGGGCATACAATAAAGAAGGAAATTACCAGCTTCAATCTTTCTTTAGATATTTAAACCACCTTGGGTTTTCAGGCATAAATTCTGTGGAAGGCAAAGAAGTCAATTTGCGTAATGCCAAAAAATTAGTAAGCAGGAGAACTACACTGTTGCTATTTTTCTTTAATATAACAAAGAAGAGAAAGGAAAAAAGCAATCAGAAGGAACTCTGATGACAATATTTAAGGGGGCATAGAATGGGGTAGGTGGAGGATTAAACAAAGGAATCAAAATGACCTTTCAGAACAATCCCGGAGAGCAGCTTTTCTTTGTATTTGCAGTGGAATTTAACTAAAGAAACATTTTTTTCTTTCATTTTTTTTCCCTCTCTACAAGCTAAGAACAAAACTACCAGAAGTAATTTACATTTACTCCTGTTCTTTTCACGTTTGTTCAGAGAAACAGACAATGAGCAGTCTGCCTTTGTCCCAGTTAACTCTGGTTCTGACATAAAGCACAGCAGGCTTTAAGACTCCTTAAGGAGCTTAAAAGTCAACTNGGGAGCAAATACACATTGTATTTACAAACACCCTGAGCCCAATTTAATCTTTCTATTTGCACCCACCTCCTTAATTACTGGAGAAAATGGCATCACAGTTAAATGCCATGATTCAAGCTGAATGTTTTCTCCTTCCTCTTGATGTTTTTTATTATCGTACCAACAGTAAAGAATCTAAGCCAGGTAACAGCAGAAAGGTCACACACTACAGTTTTAAAGGTCTATTTTTTCCCCAATGTCCAAATGTAATGAAGTAAAGGGACTTGACCTAAAGATACAGTTACCAGGTAGTTTAAATGTGCTCATTAGGATGACAAATTTCAATGCTCCACTTTAAGAAATGAAAGCAAAGCAGAGCATTAAGCATTTATACAGACAAAAACACATTTTAAAACTTTTTGATATCTATCCTTTTCATAACACTTTATATATGCTGTTTCTGACAGTTTTACGTAAATTTAAAAATATTTCTGCCATTTTTCTGCTAAGTTCTTACTAACACAACTTTTATTTATAATAGAATTATTTTTCAAAAAATTTTAAGTGACAATCAGCAATTTCACCAATTATCAAGCTCTAGATTTCTGGGATGACGATGACTGGGAGCAGGCTTTCCAAAATGCCTTCTAGATTGTCCACTTTTGTAAGGGTATCACTAGATAATCTGTATCAGGTAGAACATGCCAGATGTTTCACAAAATTAACTGAAGTTAGCATCCATGGTTGCTGCAGAAACAAAGTAGCATCTGTCAGGTCCCTGTACATAGCTAAACCTAAAAAGCTGGTATGAAATCAATTGGGCAGAAATGAATAGCTCAAATTAAGATCAGCTGGCATCTTCTAATCACTAAGAAATTCAAGAGTATAATGGATGATGGGGTGTCTGAGGGGCTCAGCCAGTTAAGTGTCCAACTCTTGATTTTGACTCAGGTCAAGATCTCATGGTTTGTTGAGTTCGAGCCCTGCATCAGGCTTTGCACTGACAGTGTGGAACCTGCTTGGGATTCTCTCTGCCCCTACCCTACTCAGGCTCTCTCTCAAAATAAACAAACTTAAAGAAAGAAAAATTTAAAGAGTATAATGGATGAAACTCCTATTGCCCAATAACGGAGGAATCTTTCTTAACGTCAAACATCCTATCCTCTTAACCGAGTTCAGTAGGCAAATGGGCTGCGAACAGTTTTTGCCTTAACGTTTTTAATGACAACACTTGAATTCCCAAGTTTCTTTTATGAACAAGTCATCATTAGCCTTCCAATGACATGTTTATTATTAATATTGCCCAGATAGTATAAGACTTTGGTGGGTTAATAGATTTTCCCCAAACCTTTAGCCTACATTCTAATCAGTCTGAGACATACCTCTGGGATGAAATACTTGATGCTCCAGGGAGAACTAGAAAGCTCCCTTACGGAATGCGAGAAAACATCTGTAAATCTAAATGAAAACATCTATATATCTAAAAATGAAAGCAAAGAAAAAAAAAGAAGAAGAAGTGGGGGACAGAAAAGGAGGGAAGAGGAAAGAGTTTTAGTGCCAGGTGTTAGGATTAAATGTCTTTTTATAGGGTAAAAGTCAATTAGGAATCTCTTTTTGTCTTAAAAGAGCTGTGATTTTGAGAATGAACAGAAAAGCCAACAGATAGATTACAAGGATTGTGAAAAGCACATTCTTTGAGCGTGAATTGTGCGCATACTACAATGGGACACAAGCGAAGGTGCAGCAAACGAGGGCTCAATGATTCGTTTTCTCAGGTGTAGAATATTAACCTTCACCCAGGCAAAAATCACGTGAAGCCTGGGGCCAGCTAACTATAATCAGAAAAACGCTACGTACACCATTTTGTATACCTGGACCCGAAGTGGTAAATAATCTTCACAGAGATCATCCCATAGCTCCTGCAAGTCTGAAATTTCCAAGGGGTAACTCACAGATGTCTTGTCTAGGGGTTTCAAAGACCTGTTAAGGAAACCGGAACTAACACCATCTGTCATGATAGGGCCAGGCCGGGCTGCAGGTGGGCTGGATTTCACCGGAATGGGAAGCTTGCTCCCTCGGGGACTCTGGATGGGTTTATAATCAAGACCTTTAATCATGCTGAGAGCTAGCTCCAGCTTGTGGTTACACATATGCTGTGGAGCCTGTTCTTCTGAACAACAGTCACACTTTGCAAGTTCCTTTGCACTTCTCTCCGTTTCCTCATCCTTTTGTTGCGGGGGACTAGCCTGGACACTTGCATCCAAAGATTCCACAGAGGATCCTGGTGTCCCTTCTTCCATGCTTTCTCCATCTGGGGGTACCTTTGTGCTTGGTAAATCCGGTGGGCCGACCTCAGACAACGCTGGTTCTTCAGTGCAAATGCTGGTGGACCACCTGGTAGAAGGGCCACACGAGATACTTCTGGCCACCTTTCGAGGCACCTTACAAATGGCTTCGTAGTCAGAATCAGCAACCCGCAAAGCTGCACAACCACGGCATCTCCTGGGTCGGTTTCCAGGACCTTCCGAAGCATGGCAGCTGTGGAGCTCCTGAATCTGATCCTCGTTTTCCACCCAACACTCAAACCCTGAATAGGCAAAGTCCTCCTGGAGCAGTGCAGAGTATCTCACGTCAGGTAAGCCGGAAATGTCAACCGTCCCATTCCCTGCCTTGGCTTCCGTGCCAGAGTCATCGTTGTTCTTACGATACATGCTTGCAATGCAGAACTTGAGGCGGTCCTTCTCCAGCAGCAGCTTTTGCAAGCGCTCAATGGAAAGAGCTTCGATCCGGGCAATAACGGTGTCGAATCTATAGATCCGATCAAGCATGAAAGCACACTTGCTGCAAGCAAACTCGGCTTTGCCATCCCGGGAGACATCCTTGCCCAGGACATGCGAAAGCAGAACCTGGAGGTTGAGCTTAGAAGCCGTGTGGAAGATCCAGCGCCGCTGGTTTCCGCACAGCTCCCGGGCACAGATCCTGCAAATCTCCTTCATCTTCTCTCCCAGCAGTAGCCAAGCTTCCCTGAGGCGACTGCTGCTTGGTGTTCATTCACTGGCGCTTGGTGGCGCGGCGTCTCCCTCCTCCGCGGCCTCCGGCGGGCATGGCACAGTTCGGTGGGGTCCCCTCCCTGCAGGGGCGCACCTCGCCCACCCGCGCGCGGGCTCTGGGTACCAGGGTGGGCAGCCCCGCCCCTCGGGAAGGGGGCGGGCGTAAAAACGCCTTAAGGGGATGCTCCGCGACAGCAGCGCAGGCCACGCTCGCCACCAGTCATCTCTCCTCCAGCTGTGCCTCCCGCCAGCCGCCGCGTCCCCAACGTCCTCCCTTTTAGCAGGCTGGGTTCGCAGTACGCGAGCAAGCACCCTGCTGCTGACGCAAAGACCCGGAGATCGGGGATCAGATTTCAAGATGGCGCCAGCGGCTCGGCTCCCGCGGCCGGCGGCGGGTTCCTCTGGGAGCTGTAGTCCGGCGGGCCGCTCCCTGCCCCGCGCATGCGCGGTGGCAAGTGCGTGCCCCCTCGCCCCGAGTCGGGTCGCAGCTCCTCGCGGTGAAACGCGGACAGAATTCGTAGCGGGTACCGGTGGAGAGTAGGACGGTCGCTGGCCGCTGGCAGGCTGCTTTCATCTGCTGAGATTGCACCCGACGAGCGCACCAGTTCTATCGCGGATCCTCCCTCCTGCCTCAGCGGGATGACCCGGAGACCGGCGTGGGGAGGAGAGAGTTGAATCCCCTCCCCCTCTCTCCACGGGTAGCGCCACGTACTCTGGATGGAGCAGCCCGGCAGCGCCACTAGGTACCGCTGCGCGCCGCCTCCCTCCGCCTGAGCCCCACCTCTTCTCCCCTGCCGAGGCTGGGACCGGGATTAAAAGGCCCTGGGGCTACAGCGGCGGGCGGGGAGACAGGGTTGGGAGGTGGCAGTTAGGGCGGATTTAGGAGGCTCAATTCAACCTCTCTTTCGACCATGGGGAGTATCTAGAAAAGAGGTCAAGTGTTTCTCTTCCTTGCGATGTCCGGGGCGGGCCGTCGGTTTAGCGCTGCTGGACGATGTGGCCTTTTTTAGAAAAGAAATCAAGAGAGGACACAAAGCAGTCATCTGAGAAAGAGTCCAGCCAATGCCACGTGAATGCAGCTGGTGAACCCAGACTTTTAAGAATGGGCTTTTTCAAGAATGTAGACTCCTGAGAAGAGATTACCATCACCAAATTCTCTTTCAGGTTCAGGTGGACTGCAGCCCCTATTTAGGGGACGGGGCGGGTACACAAACTTTAGAATGAAAGACCTAGCTTCTTCGAGCAAGAGTACAGAGCGTCAGGGAGTGCTGATCCCTGCAGAATTAGGGCTGAGAATTTCACCAGCTTCAGTTAGTACCCTGTCTTATTCAACAATATACCGTTGTTACCTCACCCTTGGGTACAGAACTTACAGTGCGCACAAACAGTGGAGCGACGCTGGAGCTCCGAGCAGGAGGTGGTAACTTGCACGTTTAATAAAGAATTCCTTGTTAGCTTAAAAGTCACTGCAGTCACCGGCCAGGAAGAAAACCAGCCCCAGCAATCACCTGGAGGCCCCCAAGGGCAGGACCATTCCCAGTTACAAAAATGCTAAATTTCACAGGCTTGACCTTGTGAGAGGTTAAGGGCAGCAACAGTTTTAAGTATTTCTGAACCTCGTCTCCAGGACAGAGCCCATAACTGCTAATAAAAACTCAGAATAAGCCTCCAAACTTCTTATGGGGAATTAAATGAGATGATTTAGAAGTGTTTTAACAGTGCTTTGGTCTTGAGATAATAGCTTAGGCTGTTATTTCAATATTATAATAATGGAAATATTTTGAGATAATTTTAAAACTTAATGGGGCTCTGCACATGTAAGACTGTATTGTCTTACATGTGCAGAGGACAGTCCTTTGATGTGTGAGTTTGGAGGAGCTATAGAACTTTGCATATGCCATTTCACCTAAAATATGCATGTTCTGGCCCTAAAACCAAGAGTGCAAAATAGACTTCCAAGTAAAACTCACTTGGAGGGTTGTTTTTTTTGCCTGCCTCTGGGTATATGAGCTTCAAAGTCAAAAGAAAGTAACTTAACAATCTTTGGGATCTGTAGTGATCTAGAGAGAAGCCAGGAGTTTCTGGACCCCCTCTCCCCCCAACAGCCTGCCTGCCAGGACTATACCCTGTTGAACGCAGAGGTCCATAAAAGTACAAATTAAGACGTTAATCTAGTCCTCATCTTTGATTGTCAACACAAGCCACAATTTCCTTCTGGGGAAAACACTCATGAAACAAAGTAACTGGTGGCTCAGTTGGCTAGGTGGCCAGCTTTGGGTCAAGTCATGATCTCATGGTATGTGAGTTCAAGCCGCACATGGGGCTCTTTGCAGTCAGCGCAGAGCCTGCTTTGGATCCTCTGTCTTCTTCTCTCTCTCAAAATAAACAAACATTGAAAAAGAAACAAAGTAGTTAATGAAACAAAGTGCTTTTCTGGAGTAAATTAAATAATACTTTGTATTGTTTTCTTTAGTAAGATTCTGCATCTGACGGATAGTCTCTAAACTTTAACGACAATTTATAAGTACCTTGGTGTAGAAGTGCGAACCAGTGTAAATGGAGAAAAGGCAATGTATCATCGAAGATTAGAGGTTTGCTGTATGTAAGATCAACATACAGGGAGCTATACATATCTAGGCTTCCGACAACAGATAGGAATAAATCCACTCAACAATCAGAAAATTTGAAGATCGCACTCTATTCACGCCTAGAAAAAATATTTAAAAACCATTATTTTGAAGTGGAGAGCAAACTATATAATACTAGAACTGGTCCTAATGTGATCATTTGCTATTATATAATTTCATCCCAACTAAAAGATCACTGGTGTATAGATAACAAAACTTGAACATAAAAATAAAGAAATAAAACTTAGGGGGCACCTGGGTGGTTGAGTCAATTAGGCATTTGACTTCATCTCAGGTCATGATCTCACAGTTCATGGGTTCGAGCCCCAGTTTGGGCTCTGTGAGGACAGCTCAGAGCCTGGAACCTGCTTTGGATTCTGTGTCTCCCTCTCTCTCTGCCCCTCCCCCACTCACACTTTGTGTCTCTCTCTCTCAAAAATAAACATTAAAAATTTTTTTAATAAAGAAAAACTTAGAAAAATCATGTGATAATAAATTCAGCACTTCATGGTCCTTATAAATATCATCTTGGTAAAAATTTTGTATTTAGTTAACACCAGCTACCTATGAGAAAAGAAGTAAAATTGGCGTTTGAATAGGAAAATTTACTTTTTTGATATATATTGTGTTGTTTGAATTTTTGGAAATAAATGTGTATTCATGTATAATTTAAAAATCTTTTAATTAGAAAATATTCTAAACTAAGACTTGTGCTTATTTAACACACTAACATCAGAATCAAAGTAGTAAAACTTGAATCTAAAATGAGAATTTTTGTACTATATATAATAACTATAATATATGTGGACAACTTACATAAATAAAGATTCAAAGAGAATATACAAGTTATTAAATGGTGATTATGTCTGGAGAGTGGAATTATGGATACTTATTTTCTTCCTCCCTCATTTGTAGTCTATAATTTTCTATATTCAGCATAAATTGCTTTTGTGACAAGATAAAATTGTTACTAAAAATAGGTAAGATAAGCACATTTTGATATATTTGTACAATACTAATCAGGAATTAAAAAAACAACTGATACCCACAACATGAATGAATCTCAAAAACATGTTAAGTGAAACAAGCCATATACAAGTCAGTATATTCTGTGATTCCATTTAGTTTAAGTCTAACAACAAGAAAAATTGAAACCATAGTGATAGAAGTGCAGAAAGTGGTTATAAGGGATGAGACAGTAAGAATTGATTGTCAAGGGGCACAAAGGAATTTTCTGGGGTGATGAAAATGTTCTCTATCTTGTTTTGGGTGATGATTACATGGATGTGTACAATTCTCAGAGTTCATTGAACTGAATGCCTAGATCTATAGATTTTATGTGGTAAAATAGTTCAGTAAAAAGGAGGAACTAAATATAAAATATGTATTACCTATAAACTTTTAATCTGAGATTTCTTTGGTAGGAAGTAACCTCTACTTTATCGTAAGAGCTTTGAAAATTGGGAAGATAAAATATAGCCTAGAAATAAATTCTATAAAAAGCCCAACTGCAAATTCAGATCTTTATAGTTTCTATCATATGAACTTTGAAAAATATTATTTTATATGCATGTGTACACCACACATATATGATTGAAGGAAGGCATTCTGTTAAAGTGAGTGTTAGGGCTTCTGAGATGATTTGGAATAGGATAATTATTTCTAAAACTTATCAAAGTTATATAATAAAGGAATCTGAGAAGAGGTTTCATATTATGATAAGCTAGTATGAATTAATTTTATATATCTGCAGTTTGCCCTCAAAATGCATTGGCAAATGTATTTACAGCCCTTAATACCTATATGCCCTAGTGAAATCATTTACAGCTGCCCTTAATTTCCCAATCTATGAAGTAAACACATTGAGGGGCTCCTGGGTGGCTCAGTCAGTTAGGCGTCTGACTTCAGCTCAGGTCATGAACTCACGGTTTGTGGGTTCGAGCCCCACGTCGGGCTTTGTGCTGACAGCCAGCTCAGAGCCTGGAGCCTGCTTCAGATTGTGTGTGTGTCTCTCTCTGACCCTCCCCTGCTCACGCTGTCTCTCTCTCTCTCAGAAATAAGTAAAAACATTAAAAATTAAAAATAAACACGTAGAATTTAAACAATAGTTTTCAACCTCTGGATTGCATTAGAATCCCCTGGAGGGCGTGATAAAACAGATTGCTGGGACCCACCTCCTAGAGTTTCTCATTCAGTTGGCCTGGAGTGGGGCCCAAGAATTTGCATTCCTAACAAATTCCGGATAGAGCTGAGGCTGCTGTCTGGGAATCACACTTTGAAAACCACTGAATTAGAACCATCCCAAACTGTATTCAGAAAAATCTCAATCCAAAGATCAGAAGTTCTGCAGATAAATGGAAAAACCTACCAATGAAGAACTACTTACAAGCTGTTGAATTTAGAGAACTATATTCGCATTTGAAACAAAATTCCTAAGTAGTAATATGGCAGAGATCTTTTGCACCATCTCTATTTTGATCTCTAGATTTGCGGGCCTGGGAAGTATCTCTTGGAGCCATTGCCACTTTGTAACTCCTATGTTGTAGTGCTTCTAAGACCTAATTCTGGGCTGGTAAGGTGTTTCCAAGAGAATCAGAAAGGAGAAAATCCCCATGTCCCAAACAGTTGTCTTAGGTTTCATTGCTCTAATTATGACATTGGAAATAGCTCTTCTAATTATTAAAAACTATGCCAAAAAAAAAAAAAAGTGATTCTGGCAGAGAAGTTAAAGCAGATGAGGAAATGCAAGAATATCAAAGAAAAGCCAGTTAGTATTTATGGTAACACAAGCGTGTACATGATTTCCCTGTGTTGGCTGGAAATCGTTAAGAAGCCACAAGCAATCATGCTTTGCATTAATTAAAAACACAACATTTTGGGGGCACGTGGGTTGCTCAGTTGGTTAAGTGGTTCAGGTCATGATCTCAGGGTTCGTGGGTTCGAGCCCCGTGTCAGTTTCTGTGCTGACAGCTGGGAACCTGGAGCCTGCTTCAGATTTTGTGTCTTCCTCTCTCTGCCTCTCCTCTGCTCGTGCATGCTCTCTCTCTCTCAAGAATAAATAAACATTAGTAGGGGCGCCCGGGTGGCTTAGTCGGTTAAGCGTCCGACTTTCACTCAGGTCATGATCTCGCAGTTCGTGGGTTCGAGCCCCGCGTCGGGCTCTGTGCTGACTGCCAGCTCAGAGCCTGGAGCATGTTTCAGAGTCTGTTATTCCCTCTCTCTCTGACCCTCCCCTGCTCATGCTGTCTTTCTCTCTCCTAGAAATAAACAAAATAAATAAATAAATAAACATTAATATCGTCATCAGCAGAATCCATCTTGAAATACTAAACAGTCTTTCAGATTAAGTTATTAAATACCTATAGCTGTTTAAGTGAATTTTAAAGTATTTAAGTTAATCAGCTAATGAGCAAGAATCTGTGCAAACTCAGTATATCTTTTCTGTCTTCAGTGAACTTTTAGTTTAGTTGAAGGAGAGAAAATGTGCATGCTAAAATTAGTACAATTGATTGGTAAATGAAATGGTACTGACAAATTCCATGTGAGTGCAGAAAAAGTTGAGACTGGTATGGGCTGATATAGTTGAAGGGGACAGGAGTGGCACTTGAGTTGGGTTCTGGGTTGGGACTCCCGAAAAAGAAAAGAGCATTATCAATGGTCTTAGAAGTGGGTCAGATACAGTGCTAGACTATAGGGAAATGTTGGAGATCTCAACCGACATCAGAATGGCCTGGTTCATTCCTACTTTATAGAACTTATCCTCTATAAATGCTCATTTAAAGAACATATATGAAGAGCCAACTGTAAGCCAGACACTATGCTGTGATGCTATGGAAGTCTTGGCAACTAGAGTTTTTTTTTTTTTTTTTTTAATGTTTACTTATTTTTGAGAGAGAGCATGAGCAGGGGAGGGTTGGGGGTGGGGGGTGTGGACAGAAAATCCGAAGCAGACTCTGAGCTGACAGCAGCGAGACTGATGTGGCGCTCAGACTCACAAACCATGAGATTGTGACCTGAGCTGAAGTCGGACACTCAACCGACTGAGCCACCCAGGTTCCCCTTGGCAACTAGAATTTAATGTTTGGCAAAGGCAAAAGAATTTGGACTTAATGTTATGGACTTGGTCAGAGAATGGCATGGTGAAAAATTCATTTTAGGAAGATTAGCCAGGCAACAGGATCGATTGGAATTTCAGGGAGAGATTTTGGGATGGTTATAGGAAGACCTGCTAAAAAGCCATTGCAGTTATTCATATGTGAGGTAACGTAAAAAGTCTGGTGTAGAAAAGGAAAGAAAGGGGCACCTGAGTGGCTTAGTTGGTTAAGTATCCAACTCTTGATTTCAGCTCACATCATTTGTTTGTGAGATCAAGCCCCCCACGTCAGCCTCTGTGCTGACAGTGAGGAGTCTGCTTGAGATTCTCTCTCCCCCTCTCTCTGCCCATCCCCTATTTGTGCTCTCTCAAAATAAACAAACTTTAAAAAAAGAAATGTAAGAAAAGCGGTAAATGAGAATCCTTTAAAAAAATTTTTTTTTTTAAAAATTTCTAGGAGAGAGAGAGAGAGACAGCGTGAGCAGGGGAGGGTCAGAGAGAGAGGGAGTCACAGACTGAAATAGGCTCCAGGCTCTGAGCTGGCAGTCAGCACAGAGCCCGACGCGGGGCCCGAACCACGAACCGCGAGATCATGACCTAAGTGAAAGTCGGATGCTTAACCGACTAAGCCACCCAGGCGCCCCAATGAGAATCCTTTTAAAGGGCTCTACAGCAGACTTGATATATCCATAGAGAGGATGAAGGAAAAGAAAGTTGGTTAAAGATGGGAGATAAGGGTTTTTGTCTCAAAGACTAGTAGAAAACATGGTCTAAATGAATAGAAATGTGAGAGTTGAGCCCATCTGTAAAAAGATAATGAAAAATTGGATTAGGAACATGCTGAGTTTAGGTGACTGAGAAAACGAAGTGAAAAATAAGTGGGGCTTTTCTGCAATCAAAGCACAGGTGAGCTGAGGACAGGTATTCAAGAATGAGAGGGATGGTTAACACTGTCAAAAGCTAGACAGAGATCAGCAGGAGGGATAAGGTCAGGCATATCATTTTCTGTAGCTGGGTGGACTTGTAAACTTCCAAGCTGTTGCCTTTAACTCCTCAGAATCCTTCCCTATCAAGCTAAACACTAAACTGGGATCCTTTTTCTGAACATCTCTAGCATATTCAGAAATGTTGCTTTGCATTTTCACTACATTTTCTATTTTTGGTTCTTGAAACCTGAAACTTGAACAATGTCACATAGGCTTAGAAGCTTACCCGCCTCTAATCATCCTTCATACTGTTACCAGAACATTCACAGTAAAGATCCATTACCTATCCATTGTCTATTACCTAGAGGATGAAGTCCAAACCCCTCAGCTTGGGATATCAATATCTCTACAGAAAGATTCTAATCTACTTTTCAGCTTCTCATACTCCTTTCCCAATCATGGTGACAGGATATAAATTGTGTTGTTGCCTGCATGCCCTGACTGCCTCTTCTAATCTGATGGTCAGGCACTTAGCATTTAATTAACTCAGGAATTTTTGCAGAGCAAAGAGCAGAGGCTGAAGTCAAATGCATTTCCCGACTTTAATAAAATTCTAAACCAATTGAGAAGATTAAGCCAGGTGTCCCAGTGGGGAAGAGAGGAAAAAGAAATGTCTTTGAGGGCAACAGAAAAGGAGAGGGTCGGATTTCACCAGATCAGGAGGCTGGGATCAGAGAGTAACAGGGACCCACCTCCGTCCCATATTAGTGCCCCCAGGGAAGCAGCAGGGGGTTGGGGGGGGAGTGACTTAGAGAAGCTAGACTCTAGGTCAAGGGGTTCTGGCTCCATAAAAGACTACTACAACAAGCTGTTAGAGTTGGCAGAGAACCTTGCTGGGGCAGGGGTACTTCAGTAGTGGACCAATGGGAAGAGTAACCCCTTGATGCTCTGGCACCTGATAAAACCTGGGAACCTTCACCTTAACATAACTGAGAGCGTGGGGAGGAATATGTACTAAATGGATGAAACTGAATTAGCCTGGTTAGGACCAGGACTCAGGGTAACATGAAATGGATTTAAAGAAAGTAAAGGAATATGATATTTCCTGCATAACCCAATTTGTGAGCCAAGAGTCATACCCACTTCAAACCTTCATTGGTGTTCATTGGGGCTCAGTCCTAGACCTTTTCACCTCCCTATTTTTATTCTCTTTCAATATCATCTTATCCTTTCCCATCTTTATACCAGTAACTTTACATTTATATCTTATCCCAAAATTTTCCTCTGAGTTCAACTCTGAAATAGCCAACTACATTATTTGTATCTGCAAATGATGTGTCAGAGATGCCTCAAAATTACCATAATCCCCTAACCTATAAAATCCCCACTCATTCCTCCTAATTCTCTATTAGAGGTAAACAATCTATGAACTGTGGGCTAAATTCATCCCCTACCTGTTTTTTTGTAAATAAAGTTTTATTGGAATAGCCATGCCAATTCATTTGTGTATGGCTATTTTTGTGCTACAGTGGCAGAAACCTTATGGCCTGCAGTATCTAAATTATTTATTATCTGGCCTTTTACAGAGGAAAGTTGGCTAATCCCTGCTCTTTTTTTTCTTCAAAGTCCTTATTATAATTTACAATTAGCTATTTATTTGGTTACTTGGTAATTTATCTCCCTTAATAGATGCAAGCTCCTTAAGGAGAAGGACCCTGCCTTTTTTTTTTTTTTAATTTAAGCTTATTTATTTTGAGAGAGACAGAGAAAGAGAGAGCGTGAGTGGGGAGGAGTATAGAGAGAATAAGAGAGAGAATCCCAAGCAGACTTTGCACTGTCAGCGTAAAGCCCAACACAGGGCTTGAACCCGTGAACCGCAAGACCATGACCTGAGCTGAAACCAAGAGTTGGACGCTTAACCAACTGAGCCACCCAAGCACTCCTCTGCCTTTCTTCTAAGTATTTTAAAAATATTTACTACTGAAATATAGTTGACATGCAATGTTGTATTATTCCAGGTGTACAATATGGTGATTCAACAATTCTATACATTATTCAATGCTCACAATAATCAGTATAGTCACCATCTGTCACCATACAACATCATTACAATATTATTGACTACCTTCCCTATGCCATACTTTTCATCTCTGTGGTTCACTTATTTTATAACTAGAAGTTTATACTTCTTAATCTCCTTCACTTGTTTTGCCATCCTCTCACCTCCCTAACTTGGCAGCCACCAAATGTTTTCTGTATTTTTTAGTCTGTTTTTTTTTTAATTTTATTTTCTAGATTCCACATATATGTGAAATCATATGGTACTTGTCTTTCTCTGTCTGACTCATTTCCTTTTTTTCCCCTAAGGTTTATTTATTTTTGAGAGAGACAGAGCATGAGTGGGGGAAGGACAGAGAGTGAAACAGAATGTGAAGCAGACTCCCTGATGCGGGATCTCACAAGCTGTGAGATCATGACCTGAACCAAAGTCGGATGCTAAACCAACTGAGCCACCCAGACGCCCCTGTCTGACTCATTTCATGTAGCATAAAACCCTCTAGGTTCATTCTTTTTTTATGGCTGAGTAATAGTCCATTGTATATATATGCTGCATCCTCTTTACTCAATCATCTATCGATGGACATATGGGTGGCTTCCATATCTGGGCTAGTGTAAATAATGCTGCAATAAATGTAGAGATCTTTTTGAGTTAGTGTTTTTGTTTTCTTTGGGTAAATATCCAATAGTGGAATTACTGTGTCATATGGTAACTCAATTTTTAATTTTTTGAGGATTATACTGTTTCCTACAGTGGCCGCAGCAGCCTGCATTCCCAACAACAGTGTGCAAGGGTTCCTTTATCTCCACATCTTCACCTGCCAACACTCGTTATTTCTTGTGTTTTTGATTTTAGACATTTTGATTTTGATTTTAGACATTCTGACAAGTGTGAGGTGATATCTCACTGTGGTTTTGATTTCCATTTCCCTGATATTAGTGATGTTGGGTATCTTTTCCTGTGTCTGTTGGCCTTCTGTCTTCTTTGGGAAAATATCTATTTAGGTCTATTTAGGTCCTCTGTCCATTTTTTAATTGGATTATTTGGAGGTTCCTGGTGTTGAGTCGTATAAGTTCCTTATGTATTTTAGATATTTACTCCTTATTAAATATATTGTTTATATATACCCATTCAGTAGGTTGATGTTTTGTTTTGTTGATGGTTTCCTTTGCTGTGACAAAAGCTTTTTATTTTGGTGTTGTCCCGATAATTTAATTTTGTTTTTGTTTCCCTTGCGTGAGGAGACATATCTAGGAAAATGTTTTTAAGGCCAAAGTCAAAGAGATGACTACGTATGTTGTCTTCTAGGTTTTTTTCTTTTTATGGTTTCAGGTCTCACATTTAGGTCTTTAACCTCCTTTGTGTTTATTTTTGTATATGGTATAATAAAGTGGTTCAGTTTCATTCTTTTGTGTGTAGCTGTCCAGTTTTCCCAGCACCATTTAGTAAAAATACTGTCTTTTCCCCACTGTATATTCTTGCCTACTTTGTCATAAATTATTTGGACTCTCTATTCTGTTCCATCAATCTAGGTGTCTACTTTTGTGCCAGTACCATACTATTTTGATCACAGTATAGCTTTGTAATATATCTTGAAATCTAGGATTGTGATACTTCTAGCTTTTTCTTTTCTTTTTTTTATGTTTTATATTTATTTCTAGGAGAGAGAGAGAGACAGCATGAGCAGGGGAGGGTCAGAGAGAGAGGGAGACACAGAATCTGAAACAGGCTCCAGGCTCTGAGCTGGCAGTCAGCACAGAGCCCGAAGCAGGGCTCGAACCCACGAACCGCGAGGTCATGACCTAAGTGAAAGTCGGATGCTTAACCGACTAAGCCACCCAGGCGCCCCTAGCTTTTTCTTTTTTTAAGTTTATTTATTTTGAGAGAGCGCAAGTGAGTGCCAGCGGGGAAAGGGCAGAGAGGGAGAGGGAGAAAGAGAATCCCAGGCAGCCCAATGCAGGGCTTGATCCCACAACTGTGAGATCATGACCTGAGCCGATATCTATCAAGAGTCAGACATTCAACCAACCCAGGCGCCCCTGTTTATCTTTTCAAATCTACTTTGGCGACTCAGGATCTTTTGTGATTCTATACAAATTTTAAGATTACTTGTTCTCATTCTGTGAAAAAATGTTGTTGGTATTTTGATAGAGATTGCATTAATACAATTCAATGGTTAGTATGGATATTTTAACAATACTGGTTCTTCCAGTCCATAAGCATGGAATATCTTTCCATTGTGTCACCTTCAATTTCCTTCATCAATGTCTTATATAGTTTTTAGAGTACAGTTCTTTCACCTCTTTGGTTAAATTTATTTCTTGGTGGGGTGCATGGGTGGCTCAGTTGGTTAAGCATCCAACTCTTGATTTTGACTCAGGTCATGATCTCACAGTTTGTGAGATGGATCCCGTATTGGGCTCTGTGTGGAAGGCATGAAGCCTACTTGGGATTCTCTCTCTTCTTCTCTCTCTCCTTCTCCCCCCTGCCCTCCAGATAAATAAATAAACATTTAAAGATTTATTTCTTGGTGTTATTATTTTTGGTACAATTATATATAGGATTGTTTTCTTAATTTCTCTTTCTGCTACTTCATTATTGGTGTATAAAAACTCAACAGATTTCTGTATATTAATTTTTTATCCTGCAACTTTACTGAATTCATTGATCAGTTCTAATAGTTTTTTGGTAGAATCTTTAGGGTTTTCTATACATATTATCATGTCACCTGCAAGTAGTGAAAGTTTCACTCTTCCTTACCAATTAGATGCCTTTCATTTCTTTTTCTTGTCTGACTGCTATACCTAGGACTTCCAATACTACACTGAATAGAAGTGGCGGCAGTGGACATCCTTGTCTTGTTCCTGATGTTAGAGGTAAAGCTCTCTGTTTTTCACCATTGAATATGATGTTAGCTGTGGGCTCTTCATATATGGCCTTTATTATGTTCCCTCTAAACTTACTTTGTTGAAAGTTTTTATCATGAATGGGTGTACTTTGTCAAATGCTTTTTCTGCATCTATTAAGATGATCATATGGTTTGTAATCCTTTTTCTTGTTAATGTGACATATCACACTGATTGATTTGCAAATATTAAAACCACTCTTGCATCCTGGAATAACCCCATTTGATGGTGATGAATGATTTGTTTTAATTTTTTTAATGTTTATTTATTTTTGAGAGAGAGAGGGAGTGAGGGAAGGGAGTGGGAGACATAGAATCTGAAGCAGGCTCCAGGGTCTGAGCTGTCAGCGCAGGGCCTGATGTGGGGCTCGAATCCATGGGTTGTGAGATCATGACCTATGTTGGAGTTTGACACACAACTGACTGAGCCACCCAGGAGCCCCATGAATGATTTTTTTAAATGTACTGTTTGATTCACTTTGCTAATATTTTCTTGAGGATTTTTGCATCCATGTTCATCAGAGATAATGGCCTATAGTTGTTTTCTTTGTTTTGCTTTTTGTGTTTTTTGTAGTGTGTTTATCTGGTTTTGGTATCAGGGTAATGCTGGCCTCGCAAGAATGAATGGAAGGATATCTTCCTTTTCTGTATTTTGAAATAGTTTGAGAAAAGGAATTAACTCTTCTTTAAACATTGGTTAGCATTCATCTGTGACACCATCTGGTCCTGGATTTTTGTTTGTTGGGAGTTTTTTTTGTTTGTTTGTTTTTTTGTTTTTTTTTGCTGGTTCAATTTACTTGCTATTAATTGGTCTATTCAAATTTTCTATTTCTTCCTGCTTCAGGTTTGGAAGGTTATATGTTTCTAGGAATTTATCCATTTCTTCGAGGCCGCCCAATCTGTTGGCATAAATATTTCAAAATAGTCAAGAAAATCCTTTGTATTTCTGTGGTATCAGTTGTTATTTTCCTTCTTTTTGATTTTTTTTTTTTTGAGTCCTTTGTCTCTTTCCTCCTCTCCCTCCTTCTTCCACTCTTACAGGCACGCACATGCTCTCTCTCTCTCTCTTTTTTTGGATAAGTCTGGCTAAATGTTTATCAGTTTTGTTTACCTTTTCAAAGAAGCAGCTCTTGGTTTCCTTGATCTGTTCCATTGTTTCTTTTGAGATACTCTGAATAGTAAACAATCACTGAACAACTAAATGAATGAACGAATGCCTTTCCTTTTCATCTCCTCTTAAAACCATACCCACTTTTACAGATCAGAATCTTTACCGCCTACCCCAGTCCCTAATGATTTCTTCTTTCTCTACTGCTTTGTATTTTGTTCCCATTAGTGGCTTTCTTACCTTCCAATTAGACTATAATCTCTAGAAGGCAGAGGCTAAACCTTACATATCTTTGTGTTCTTTTTCCTTCACATGATAGTACTTGTAAGTGCTCAAGATATATTTTTGATGAAATCCCTTCTTTTTCCACCTCTGTTGCTGCTCTAAAGGGTCAGGGTCAGGACTCTGATGGCCTTAGATGAGGAGGCCTGTTTTTGAGACTTGTTACCAGTGAAGGGTGTGTCTGGGAGACAGTGGGGTTGAATGAGGATTTATAAATGAGCCTCTACCTCCAACGTTCATCAGCTTAAGAAGAGGATACAGAAAAGCTCCTCGGAAAAAGATCTTATATGAAGTTGGCTGGAGCTGCCTGAGCTACTGATCCCCGCAAGGTTTTCAGTGTCTTCCTTGAGCATTTAGAGCGTGTTCTTGCCTTAACCTCCATGTCAGATCTTTCCATGGTAACGTTGGAATGTCTGCTATTTTAAGAAATACGCCTCACTGCATGCAGTGCTATTTACATTAGGTTCCAAACGAGGCATAAATGCAATGGCTTGACTATCTGCTGATTCATGTGAGTGGGAAGGTCCTGACTGCTTAATGGCTGCCTCACCCTAATTCTGTTGTCCTGTTTCACTTTCTAGGGCAACCACGCTGAAGTTACACATTAATAAATATTGTTTATATTACGCTGGGGGAAAACTGGAGAATAAAAACATGAAATAAAATAAGAATTCTTCCAGGTTTTCCTTTGCAACTACATCATTTCCCCTTGCCTTCACACCTTCCACGTCCGGTTTCATTTAAAAGGTTGTTTAGGGGCATCTGGGTGGCTCAGTCAGTTAAGCGTCCACTTTGGCTCAGGTCATGATCTTGTGATTTGTGAGTTTGAGCCCCAATCTGGAGCCTGCTGCGGATTCTGTGTCTCCCTCTCTCTCTGTCCCTCCCCCACTCTTATTCTCTCTCAAAAATAAATAAATTTTAAAAAGTTTTTTAAAATAAAAAATAAAAGTTCTTTAAAATGAAGCTTTTACTAATCTGTAGAAGGGAAAAATAACTGGAAGTAGTGCCAACTTTTCAGGTCTTTCATCTGCAGCTTCATGAAAACACGAAGGAAAAGAAAACTACTTTGTAAACTTCACTGTATTAGGTTTTCTTTTTACTAAAAAAGATGCAGACCAGTTGCATGGCAGCCACATTAAAAAGCTTCTGAATACCCTGATCACAACAACATGCTCTCCATCTGAATGGACACGGAGGATTGGAAACAAACACAGAGTGATGTCAATCAGTGGTGTGTCAAGTTGATAGCTTTTCTGTTGTTCTACGGAGTTTTTACATGGTCAAAGTTCATAAGCAGTGTGTAAGCGCCACTAAAATGGATGCTGTACAACATTTTGGTGTGACAGAAAAGGAAAACACCTGAGGGATGGTAAAATCAGTTAAATAAATAATCTTTATCAAAACTTCTGTCTTCAGTTGAGGGAAGGAAGGCTCCAAAGTGAAACTTCCTGTTCTCAGAGATTACACCTGGTCCAGACTTTCATACTGACATCACATGAGAAGTACTGACCTATGAGAAATGGGGTAAGGGGAGTGTTTTCGCTTTGACAACTCAGACCTAGATGTGTGCTGTCTGTGAGCTCTCCTTCTTCCAAAGCCCAGCCGTGGTATTCTCGGCTGTGAAGGGTCAGGGGAGGGGGAGGAAGCGAGTCCTTCGCCAGAACTCTAGGGATGGCTTTGCTGGAGAGGAGGGAAATCTTTGGCCTCTGCCTCACTTAGGAAGTGAACTTGAGCCTTCCACGTTGTGGGGGTGTGGCTCCTGTGGTGCGAGGTGGCGTGGCAGACAAAGGGTAGAGGGTAATACAGTGGAACTAAGAGGCGGCTACTGCAGGCATACAAGGACGACACCCACAGCAGAGGCCTAGGTGTCACCGACAGCAAGAGTTGCCATGCATTACTATAGACAGAGGGGGGAGACAAAGTACTTTATAACTGGTTTTATAAGGTTCTTTGCCCCTGTCTAATTCATGAATGGACTAGACGAAGCAGTTAGCAGCTGTGTCAAATCATGAGTCGCTACCTCATGAGATGACATCAATTATCTGCTCAGTCAACCTTCAGCCTATACAGCCGTTTTGCTTAACTTCTTTTTTAATTCTCTGTTACCTATAACGTGAAGTCCTTAGCTTGACACCTATGGGATGTTCTAGTTATGTATTTCATCACTCTCTAATGCTTAGCATGTATTTTATTTTTAATGTTTGTTTATTTTTGGAGAGACAGACAGAGACAGAGCATGAGTTGGGGAGGGGCAGAGAGAGAGGGAGACATAGAATCCAAAGCAGGTTCCAGGCTCTGAGCTGTCAGCACAGAACCCAACTCAGGGCTCGAACCCACAAACCGTGAGATCACGACCTGAGGGGAAGTCGGCCACTTAACCGACTGAGCCACTAAGGTGTCCCTAATGCTTAGGATGTATTTGAGTAATTACCAATTACTCCCAATTTTCTTAACTATGGTCCACATTACTGTATATATTGTTCCTGACTAAAATGCACTTCTGTTTTCTGCCTGGTATACTCAGCCCTTCGGGCCCAGGCCAAGGGTAACTTCCAGGTGAGGCTTTCTTTGACTTTCAAAGGTAGAGTTAATCCTGGTCATCTGTGGGTTCCTTCAGCACTGTGCATGTATTTTTCTCTCTTCATATATCATCCTGTATTTTAATTCTTTATATGCCAGTGTCTTACTGGATTATAAACTCTTTGGAAGCTAAGCTCCCCAGACCAGCGGTTCTTACTGAGCAACTATACCACCTCCTAAAGTGCATTTTGCAAATTCATGGAAGTGCTCCTTGTTTTTATTGTCATCACAATGATGACTGGAGTAAGGGGTGCTAGACAGCCTACAATGGGTAGGACAAACCATTGTCCCAAATTCTGAATGGCATCTACCTACTTACTTACCTACCTATCTATTCGTATCTATCTATCTATCTATCTATCTATCTATCTATCTATCTATCTATCTATCATCTATCCATCCATCCATCCATCCAACCATCTGATTCCAGTTTATATGAAATGCATAAAACAAACAAATTCATGAAGGCAGAGAGTACAGTAGAGGTTATCGGGAACTGAGGGAGGGAAGAATGAGGAATTATTGTTTCATGGGTAGTTTCTCTTTTGCTCACTGAAAAATTCGGGAAATTTTGGTTCACTGATCTTTTGAGAGATGGTTTTGAATTTTGTCTGTAGATCTTTTTTCGATCCGCAGTACACCTGTGTACATTTGGGATACCAGCTCTTACAGAGTGGTGAATACTACATTCAAATTCTGACCTCACCACTTACTGCCTTAAAAACTTGGCTCAAGTCACTTCATCTAAATACTGGTTTCCCTACCTGCCGAGGGACCCCTATCTAATGTATTTCACAGGCTGTGGGCAGAGTTGGGAAAGCATGGCATGGTCAGTGCTCCACACAGTGCCTGGGGCAGGAGCAGGACTCTTCCCCACTCCTCTCTTCCTCCCTGGCTCATGGCATCACACTGCTTCATGGACACTCAGTAAAAGCTGCGTCTCTGGATGCCTGATCATTATACGAGTGGACCAGTGGCATTATCTCCATGGTCTCTGATGAACATGACTATTTTTAAAGAATATTTTCACTTGTGGGGACCTGGGTGGCTCAGTCGGTTGTGCATCTGACTTCTGATTCCAGCTCAGGTCATAATCTCACAGTTCGTGGGTTTGAGCCCCATGTCAGGCCCTGGGCTGATGCAGGTGCAGAGCCTCCTTGGGACACTCTCTGCCCCTACCCTGCTCATGCTCTGCCTCTCAAAATAAATAAACATTTACAAAAATATTTTCATTTGCAGTAAAGTTTTTTGTTTTCCAGTACCAACATGTTATTATTATGATTGGAGCAGGAACAGTATTAGCATTGTTAGTAGCTCTGTAGGATTAAAATATGAAGTTTTGTTTTGTGCTTTCATTACTCAATGATCTAAATGTTCCAGGGGACACTAGTGAGCTAATACAACGTCATATAATCCCCTGAACCTAGAACTGAGCTCTGCTATATATATATGTATAAACACAATGTTAATACACAATGAATTTTCCACAAATTAAACTACTTTATGAAAATTAAGAAAGCATTGGTTTTTGTTTTGTTGGAAATTTACCAAGAGTTTTCCACCTTGGCATTGTCACCCTCATGACTAATGGCATCACCAACCTGCCGTTTTTAAATTATCAACATAGCATGACTGTCCTAGACTACATTTGAGGCTGTAATGTTCACGGTGATTTGCCATATAGATATACGCACCTGATTATTTCTACAGGTCTTCTAATATAATTGTGTTCGTGAATTTCTATATTAAAATAAACATTTTATTATAAATTACTCTTTTTATGTCTCATATGTTAGTATACTTCACAGGATTGTTTTGAGGCTTAAATTGAGTAAATATATAAGGTATTTAGAGCAGCACCTGGAGTATAGAAAATGCTACATGTGAAGTTATTACTACTGAAAAGTTGTTGAATATTCATTGTAAATACTTTAAATTACACTAGGAATATATATTTAAGAAATCTTGTGAATTCACTTCTAGGTTTTATGTTATAATAATTAGAGCCACTTGAATATGACTAAATGGGCCCAAGATGTTATAGAAAGCGCTTCAATATTTCTTTTTGTCTCGGGGCGCCTGGGTGACTCAGTCAGTTAAGCGTCTGACTCTTGGTTTCAGCTCAGGTCATGATCTCACAGTCTGCAGGTTTGAGCCCTGCATGGGACTCTGGGCTGATAGCTCAGAGACTGCCTGGGAGTCTCTCTGTCTCTGCTCCTCCTCTGCTTACTGTCTCAAATAAATAAATAAGCTAAAAAAATTTAAGAAAAATATTTCTTTTTGCCTAGGAGATTAAAGTGAGATAGGATTCTCATTGTGACCAGTTTGCTCTGCACCATGGACATTCTGCTGTGGTCCCTCCTGGAGAGAAATAATAGGACCTGAGAGCTTTGAATATAGTCTTTGCCTATAAAGCAATCTTTCTAAAAAGAGACAATAAGCATGCTCTTAAATACAGAGAGCAATCTGGTGGTTGCCAGGGGAGGCTGGGGGACAGGAGTGGGTGGGGGAAACAGATAAAGGGGATTAAGAGCACACTTATCTTGACAAGCACTGAGAAATGTAGAGAATTGTTGAATCATTCTATTGTACACCTGAAACTAATATAACACTGTATGCTGATTATACTTGAATTAAAAAAAAAAGTCCTTTCAGAAACTTTCCATATATTTCAATATATATCTTGTGGGAAGCCTGCAGACTTTATCTTCCCCTCCTGTCTGCCAAATTACATGTATATACATCATCTCCTGAATTTGTTAACCAGAGCTTTCTAACCCAAATGGAGCCACAGTCCAAGAAGTTTACAAGTATGGCCAAGATAGTGATTTCTGCTGTTCTGGTGGCCTGAGCACCCGGACCAACCTCCTCCAGGTAAGAAGCTCTACCCACTTACCCCTGTACCTTACAAATATTACTGTTTTCTACTTGTGCTGGGACATGGGAAAGGTCGGGAAGTGCTTTAAACTACTTCTGATCACTGTTCTTTTTATCCTGATTCCAACCTCGGTATCTGTGAATCATAAATTAAACCCTACAGTCTGCTTGATCACTGGCCTAAGACTTATAAGAATATCCAGTAATTGCTTATGCTACTCGGGCACAGATATATTCTAGGGCTCTTTTAGGAAATAAAAAAGTTTAGAAAACTGAAAGTTGAATGGAAATGGGGAGTTCCCTCTGAGGCAACCTTCAAGAGCAACAATATAGACTAATACAATTATTTTTATCATAGTAAGAGTTCTTCACTATTAAAACCACATTATGCTGGGTTCCTGCGTGACTCAGTTGGTTAAGTGTCTGACTTCCACTCAGGTCATGATCTCACAGTTCATGGGTTTGAGCCCTGCATTGGGCTTTGTGCTGACCATTCAGAGCCTGGAGCCTGCTTCAGATTCTGTCTCCCTCCCTCTCTGGCCCTTGCCTGCTCCATCTCTGTCTCTGTCTCTCAAAAATAAATAAACATTAAAAAAAACACATTATGTGCACCTGAAACTAATATAACACTTAATGATACTGGAATTAAAAAGACCAACAAATAAAACCAAAATTAACTAAGAAAAAAAGCCTCACATTATACATTCTATATAATTATAAATCACTCAGCATGGTGGGCAAAATTCAAATGGGCCCAATGATTCCCACCCCCTGGTATCCTAAGATCGTTGTGTAATCCCAACCTCCTGAGTGCAGGTGAGATCTGCAATTTGTTTGTAAGGAATGGAACATGGCAAAGATGATGGACTATCCCCACATAGTTATGCTATGTTATGTAGCAAAAGTGAATGGATGTTGCATATGCAGTTAGTTAAGGTTCCTATTCAGTTTATTTTCAGTTAACCAAAAGGGATGTAACTGTGGGCCTGACCTAATCAGGTGAGCCTCTTAAAAGAATGCATAAAGGCGGGAGAAGCAACAGACCGCCTGTTTCTCTCTGTTGCTGCCTGTGAAGAAGCAGGCTGCCATGACTTACACAGCCACCCAGCGACGAATTCTCCCAATGGCCTGAGGGAACCCAGAAGCGGACGCTTCGCTAAGTGAACCTCCGGGTGAGAAGGCAGCCTGGCTACACCCTGACTCCAGACTTGTGAGACCCTGAGCAGAGCGCCCAGCCACTTCCTGGCCCACAAGAGGTATGGGACAGCGAATACATGGTGTGTTAGCCTGCTAGACTCGCAGGGATTTGCTCCCCAGCCATAGATAACCCAATGGATAACCAATACGGAAGCAAACCCCTCCGGAGGCTCACCCGCCCCTCACCTGCACTTCCACACTGGCTGGCGTGTCCAGGAGACGTAGCAGTTGCTGTTTCTCTTGTGAGAGCTGGTCTACAAGCTTCTCCTGGGCAGCCAGGCTCTGGCTCAGTTCTTCAATTCTTCTGGAGCAAAGAAAATGTAAGAATGACAATTATGGTCATGGTGCTATTACTGCCTCTAGTTCTCAGCCCACTACAAAGACAGCATGATCCAGTCCAGTAGGTTTCTACCTTTGGGGGTCACTGAACTCTGATAGGTGTCTTCAGAAAGCCATGTATGTATTCTCTGCCCCAATCCCTTCATGCATACACAAATGCCTTTCCACTTACATATTCACCAGGTTCATGGGCCTCCTGAAGCTGACCCGTAGATCTACAGATCATAGATGTGGAACTGTTGGAAGAAGGGCCCAGAAGTTGTGTTTCTGGTTGTTCCACTCAAGAAACAATTCCTGGATAGCCATTATGTAAACTCAGGACCCTTTGCCAAATACCTGGGAATATAAAGTTGGAAAAGACACAACCTCTGCTCTGTAGAAACTTAAATTCTTTTGGGGTGTGTGTGTGTGTGTGTGTGTGTGTGTGTGTGTGTGTGTGTGTCAGGGGCTTGGGGAGTGGGGAGACACAGCTACATAAACAAAGAACAGTAATAAAGTGTAAGAAGTGCTACCAAAACAGAGGTATCTATTGTATAGTCCTTTGAGTGCTGTCATGGAGCTATAGGAAGGAAGGTAAAGTGAGTCAAGGAATGAAGGCATAAAGATACAAGATAGAGGAAGAGTTGCTGGAACAAAGGCTTGGGGGGGGTGGTGTGGGGAAGAGGCGATAGCTTCTCTAGAAACAGGAAATTCAGACCAGGATTTCAGTTATCAGGCCATGCATGCTGTAAAGTATACAAACCACAGGTTCAAATCAACAGCTCTTCCTCATCTGCTCTGTACAAGGTGTAAACTGCTGTTTCCCTTAAGTCTGAGAGTACTAGAGATACCTGTCCTTAGAAAACATGCTGGTACTAAATGAAATGTTTCCAATTGTCATTATTATTCCCGTATAGGTGTGTAAGACAGTGAAAGTACCTTGGGAGGCAACTAGTTGGCAGAAAGGTGAGAGATACCAGAAAATCAAGTAGGGAACTCACAAACTGTAAATTAACTTAAAAATTATAAATTATGTATAAATTGTAAATTATAAATTACGAATATGAGGATTGACTAAAAATTTGTGGATGAAAAAGAACTTTTTGGAGGGGAGGGACAGAGGGAGAGAGGATCTTAAGCAAGTTCCACATGGAGTCTGATGCAGGGCTCAATCCTATGACCTGGGATCATGAACTGAGCCAAAATCAAGAGTCAGATGCTCAATTGACTACGCCACCCAGGTGCCTGGAGAAAGAACTTTAAAAACATCAGGTAAATGCAAGCTGTAATAGTAATTATGATGATGAATGTGGATTCCATATCAAATTTCCCATAGTATCTGTGCTAGAACATTTCTTTTTTTCTCAGGCCTCCAAAGTTATGTATTCCTTTGGCCCTTCGTCAATAGATGATCTATTCACTCAACTTTACAAAGTTGGTAAGGACAGCTGATATAAACTCCCTAATTTATTGGTTACATGTACATATGTTTTCTTTTGTTTGTTTAACAAGTGTTTATTGAGATATGGACATGCAACAAGGGCCTCAGAGAATCTAGCAGGAAAGATCTGGAAGCAAACATGCCACCACACTGGTAACTGTACGATAAGGGATGTGTATGTAAAACAAGGCAACGATCCAGGGACTTAATTCTGTTGGCACAAAATACAGAAGTGACAGCTGGCACCTTAGTGAGTTTTGAAGACTGAATAGGAGTTCACCAGGAAGGAAAAGATAGCAAGGGTTTCCCACAGAAGGAAAAGCATGAACAAAATTCTGGAGACCTGACATTGTACTGTTTGCTTCTGGAGGCAATGGGTAGATTTGGGGCTTAAGAGTCGAGCAATGCCTGCAGCCGTGTTACCAACTCTGTAAATGGCAGGTGTCTTCATTTATAAAGTGTAATAATCCCCACCTCATGGGGTTGTTGGAAGATATAACCAGCATTATAATACTCAGCGTGGCTGTAAGAGTCCAACAAACATTAGTCATTATTATTACTAGTCCTGCATCAGTGAAGTGTGAAGGGGTCATGGTGGGGGTTGAGTCTGGGAGAAATTGGAAGCAGATCATAAAAGGCTTTGATGGCCATGCTAAGGAGAATGGATCTTATCTCCTGAAGGTGTTGGAGGGCATTTTATATTGTTTTATTATTATTTTTTAAAGTTTGCTTGCTTATTTATTTATTTAGAGAGAGTGAGAGACAGAGAGAGAGAGCTGTCAGCATGGAGCCCAACTTTAGGGCTCCCTCCCACGAACTGTGAGATAATGATCTGAGCCAAAATCAAGAGTCAGACCCTTAACCGACTGAGCCACCCAGGTGCTCCCTGGTGTTGCAAAGCATTTTCAATGGCTCTGCAATGACATGATCATAGTATTACCATAGTATCATGCATCTAAGAGGCTAAATTATGTGCCAGTGTGATATTGTTGAATTTTCCACTTCAAAACTTCTCGGAATTGTTAGATTGCAATGAAACAGAGAGGGGCAGAACTGGAGGTAAAGAGATCACAAAGGAGCTGTGTATTAATTTAGGCATGGGTGACCTTAACAATTGCCCAATTACCTTTAGGAGGAAATTCAAGTTCCTTACGGCAGACAGAGCCAGCACAGTTCAACCCTATTCCCAGCTTACCTTTCACTAGTCTTTCCCAGACCCTCTGCCCTTAGTTACGTAGAGCTATTTGCTGGTCTTGACAGTATACCCTTCCCTGTGTCTCACTTGCAGTTTCTCCATCTGCACAGAATATTTCCCTTTCCCACCCACTTCCTATCTATTTCTTCGAACTCCTATTCATTCTTCAAAACCCAGCAAGGATTTCATCTCCTCCAGGAAACCTTCAATGGCACCTTGCTCTTATTAGTCCGGAATAGGTGACAATCTCTATGTCCCCAGAGCATCCCATGCTTCTTCTATCAGAGAACTTACTAAAATCATGTAACATGTGATACTCAAGTGATGAATCACTGGGTTCTACTCCTGAAGCCAAGACTACAATGTATGTTAACTAACTCGAGAATAAAATAGAAAGAAAGAAAGAAAGAAAGAAAGAAAGAAAGAAAGAAAGAAAGAAAGAAAAAGAAAGAAAGAAAATCACGTAACATGTTTCTTGATGAGAAGACTTGGGTCTTTCATCTCTGTATCCTTAGTGTTGAGGCCAGTGTCTGGCCTGTAGCAGGTGCTTAACAAGGAAGAAGTGAATCCATGTCTCTTGTTTGCCACCATTTGACCATTATTCTACTTACAGAACATTTGACCATTGTTCTACTTGGTCTCCTGACTGCTAAGAAATGAGTTCTGTTCATGGATACCATTGGAGTCTCAAGCCTAAAAAACAACCTTTGCTTGTGGGGGCATTAAAGCCTTGGGAATCATGAAGGTCTATCCTGCAAGACCTTAAAAGGGTACGGTGCAGCTGGTACATGCTCCTGTAGCCTCGCAATCAGGGGAAAGACAAGGGGCAAATAGGGTATCAAAGGCACCTACTTGTCCCGCTGGGCCAGGGCCTCAGTGTACTGGTCAGGATTGCCCCGGGCCATTGGTGCCTCCTCCCTGTCCTTGGTGACCCCCTTCAGCCTCTCCGAGAGCTCCAGGTTACACTCCTTCTCGGCTTCCACCAGAGCTGCCATCCGCGCGGCTTCATGCTTTGCTAGCCTGGATTCCTATGAAAAGCACGAAAAGGTGAAAGACTGCAAAGCCCCACCTAAGTTAGGAGCCCCAGACTGTGGACTCTTGACGAGTGGGAAGGAGAGCAGGGAGAGGAAAGGCGAATGCCAGGAGGCAGAGCAGTAGGGCAAGAGATGAAAGAGGCCCTGTGGGCATGGACGTCGGAAGCCCGGCTTACCTCCTGTAGAAGCTGGATCTTATTCTCCAGGAGCTCGTACACGTGCTCCGTCTCCTGCTGTCTCTCCTCAAACTGGCGCCGGAGCTCGGCTTCATTGTGGCTGTTGAGATTCTCCACGTCGGCCCTACAATCACGGAGCATTAGCCGGTCAGAGCTAGTCAGGTAATTTAGCAAGGGACCCGTTAAAGTTGTGGCAATAATTCAGAGTCACACTGAAATTAAGCACTGTTCCCTCCGCAATTATGTGTGGAACTGCTCTTTCCAACCTTTTCGGGTGCTCTTTCAGGAACACTCATTTTTTAAAATTATAATTTGCTTGCCAATCAGAATATACTTGACTTTCTAGAGGCTTCATTATAGCTATTGCTTCAAGAGGAGAATCTTTCATGGGGGTGGTGGGTAGTCATCAAATGGTTCAGAATTCAACATCCATGTTCATCTGTCCTTGGTCTCTTCCATTTAGACTGCTCTCCCAGAGTGCTTTGCTAATTCTCTGCCTTTCTTGCTATTTGAATTTAAAGTGTTCCTTCCACTTAGGTTGCTGGGACAGAATACCCATTTGGATGCAGCCCCAGAAATGCTCACCTCCTTTACAGTCATTAACCCACAGACCTTCCTAAATCTGGCCCACCGATCCAGAGTTCTATCCAGTTTTTCCATGGTCCCTTGCGGAGCACAGACATTTAATCTGTGGAAGCTCAGGGTTCTGGCCCAGTTTTACTTCTCTGATGTCCTTAGGAATGAATGTCCAGGCACTAGCATGTAGGGGGTAAGGTGTCACCAGCTTATTTATAGCTCACAACAGCTGCCCTTGGATATCTGAGGATTAACAATTTGGAGGCAGTATCAGGTGCCAAATGATCTTAATTCCGGTTTGGTTTTATTCCTGTTTTAAGCCATTTGTTGAGAACCATGGACCATCTTCGTGTTCTCAGGGCAGAGAACAATATTGAGCATTCATAGGTTCATGATCAATCAAAGCTGCTCCATCCAAGCCCAGTGATAATTTAATGTTTGGCTCAGAAGGTTGTGTCTCTGAAGACCAAAGGGGACTTTCCCAAAGATTATAGGATTCTTTGGTTGATAATGGACACTACTCGGCACCATCCCAGGGGCTATATTTATCTTGAGTTCCCATTTTATTATACAGATTTAGGGGAGTCGAGGGTCTTTGTTGTACAAGGGACACAACTCAAGAAAATAGCCCAAGACGTGTAAATATGCAGACCTCAAGAATCACCAGTTTTTACTTTGACTTCATATTCCTTGACAAATGCAATAGACAATAGTTAACTACAATATCTTGAGAATGGAAGTTATACATTTTCTGAGTAACTCAGCAAGGACTGCCTGATTTAATAGGCTACAGCTGTTGTAAAGTCACATGGGCCTTGAACTTGATGCCAGAAGGTATGGGCTCTGCCACTCATTTGAGAAGAGTTTATCGTACCTTAGTTTTCTCATTTCTAAAAATAGGATAATCCCACCTAATTAAAAGTTGAACTGACATAAAATATTTTTAAAAAGCATTACACAAAGGTAAGCATTTATTTCTCAATCATTGTATGCTTTCCTAAAATCTATTAAGCTTACTTAATGCCTTAGTAAGTCTTTAGTAATACTAGCATTGTGTGTATAATTGAGCCTGCCTTTGAGTATTCCGATCTTGCTGGATTGTCATCCTAAATATCAAGAAATATTGTAGAGACAAACAGAATGCCAGATCAGATTGAATGTATACTGATCCCAGGATGGATTCTAAAAATTATTTTGAAGAACAATTTTAACAATACTTGTTGAAAACAAAGGGTTAATTATTAAAACTATTGAACTATAAAAGTATCCATTTTAACAATACAAAAGTGGGGCGCCTGGGTGGCTTAGTCGGTTAAGCGTCCGACTTTCACTTAGGTCATGATCTCGCGATTCGTGGGTTCAAGCCCCGCGTCAGGCTCTGTGCTGACTGCCAGCTCAGAGCCTGGAGCCTATTTCAGAGTCTGTGTCTCCCTCTCTCTCTGACCCTCCCCTGCTCACGCTGTCTCTCTCTCTCTCCTAGAAATAAATTAAAAAAAACATTAAAAAAAAATACAAAAGTATATATAAAGAAAAAAACCTGACTTCTCCCCATCAAAAAACTCTGATCTCACTTCCCCAATACAAGTAATGTTAAAGAATTTGGTATATAACCCTCCAGTTTCTGTCTATGTATAATCAAGCAAACATATGTAGACACAAAGAAGACTGCCTTTGACAAAGGGCCTTATATCATCAAAATCACCCAGGACTTTTTCCCCTTCCTTAGTCGATCAGGGACTTTCCACCAAGAAAATCATACAGAGCTAAATCATTCTTTTAAATGACTGCATAATACTCCACAGTATGGTTCTAACAAAATGTCCTCAACCACTGCCCTGTTGATGGATAGCTGTTTCTCATTTTTTACCACTTATAAATAATGATGCAGTAAATATCCTTCATCTTTCATACTCCTGCTTTTATTTATGAAGGATAAATTCCTTCTAGAGATTATTTGGTCAAAGGAAGTGTGCATTCTTCACTTCATTGGCAGTGCCACATACCAAATATGCTGCCACAATTCAAGCTTTCACCAGCAGTGTATGCGAGGGCCCATTTCCTCCCAGATCTATGTCAGCCCGTGATGGTAATAGCAGATTGTTGAACAGAAAGTTTATAATATTAGGCCCGGTGAATTTCCAATCTACGCAAAGCCTGGCAGATTTAGTACATGAGAGAGCCAAAGAGAAAGCAAGCACACTGTTTCAGTTCCTCAACTGGACATAGTGTTCAAATGCCAGAGTTAAGGTGAAGGAATGTGGTTCCATATCTACTGTTCTCAGACTTTCAGACTTTCCAGACTCTGGGAAGGACCAACAGCTCAACTGGTTCAAACTGCAACTCACCATGTTTTATCTAGATGCTGTTTCTTGTCCTGGAGTTCTCGTTTCAGGCTCTCTACTTCAACCTTCAGCTCGATGTTCTGAAAAGCACACAGGCATTAATCATCGTTAACTGCCACAGATCCTCTATCCCGGAACCAGGCTCCTACTTGAGTCTTGCCTTGGTTCACAGCTTCTCATTTTATTCCAGCCCTCTTCACGGCCCATGACATAAAGGAGATTCAGGTGGGTCAGTACCCCAGTCAGGAATGAATGGACTCTACAGCTTTAGATTTCCCCAGAGCTGCTCATCATTCTCCCAACCCATTCATTACTTCTCCTGGTTGAGGAACACTGCCCAAGCCTGTTTGTTCTCTAAAGCACTGGACAACAGCGTGTATATTAAAATAATTTCTTCTTGAGGGACCTGGCTGGCTCACTTGGTAGAGTACACAACTTGTAACCTCAGGGTCAGGAGTTCAAGCCCCACATTGGGTGTGGAGTCTACTTTAAAAACATAATAATAATACAAAATATTTTTGTAAATAATGTGAATCTGTTTCTGAAAGCCAAATAGCTGCATATAGAATTATATTTAATATAAATGGGGATATAATTATTTAAAGAAGTTATGCTGTGGGGCACCTGGGTGGCTCAGCTGGTTAAGCGTCCAACTCTTGGTTTCAAGCTCAGTCATGATCTCGCGGTTTCATGAATTTGAGCCCTGCATCAGGCTCTGTGCTGACAGCAGGGAGCTTGCTTGGGATTCTCTCTCTCCCTCTTTCTCTCTGCCCCTCCCCTACTTATGCTGTCTCTCTCAAAAATAAATAAATAAACTTTAAAAAAAAAGGAAATTATGTTGTAAACATTTTTGAAAACAATACCCTGCCTCTATGGTTACACTGGATTTTCATAAATTGCATTCGCTTAAAAGTAGAGGGGAATATGCTGGTAGATCTATGAAGGGGATAATTAATTTCTGTTGAGGTGAAACAGCAATAAATCGTGACCTGACAAGCAGAAAAAGAAAATAAAAACATCCCAAGATAAGTAAAGTATGTCCGGAGATTTGGTGAAATGTCCATGGGCTGGAATCTGGGGAGGAGTGGGAAATGAGTACCGAACATAGTTGACAACTAGTTTGTGAAAGCAGTGCTAAGACTGAATAGTAGTCAGTAGACAACAAGAACTCCTTAGGAAGCCTTGGGCAAAATATTGCCATGATCATGTCGAGCGAGGAAGGAGTCTGGAGTAGACGCAAAGAAGATGAATGCGTCGGGAGTCAACTGTGTGGATTAAGGACAGGGACTGTTTGGCGCCAAAGTACAGGGAGAAAGACTCAAAAGGCATTTCCAAGGAAGAATCCATGAGGCTTTCCGGGTTTGTGAGACAGCAAGGAGCAGAGACAAGGCCGAGATTTCTAGCACATGGGTGGCAATGCATACTTGTAACTAAAATAGGGAACAGTAAAAGAGGAGCAGGTGTGTAGGGGAACCTCAAGAGGGGTCTAAAAATACTAGCCAGGGATTTACTTTATTAAAGCTTAGAGCTGAGTACAGAGATGAGTTACTCCTTCCCCTGAATACATAGTATTAAGCAGGGAGAACTTTATTAATACTACGTGCTAGACTTCATCCAATGCACCTCAGCTTTCCCACAGGTATACTGCGCTTGCTTTCTTTTTTAATGAAGACAGTAATGTCTATTCCACAGGGGACTTTGTGCAGATTCAAAGGGATAAGGTACATAATATACTTAGAATACCTAGAACTCTGCCTTGCACACAGCTTCCCAACAACCTTTGTTCCCTGGCTAACTAGTGCCAGTCAAGAGATCTCAGCCTCACCAGGAGAAGTATTTAAATCTGGAAGAAGAAAAAAATGGGATGTTAGCTGCACTGGAGTTAAAAGAAAAGAAAAAAGAAAAACAAATGGAGAATGCAAATTCTGTTGGCTCTATCTGTTCCAATCCTAGATAAGAAAATGGAGGCAATATTTGAATTAATTTGGCAAAAGATTCCAGGTCCCTCATTTTAAAGACCAGGAAATTGAAACTCAAAGGGTTCCTCTAAGATAAAAATAATCAGGTCCAGCACTCCATTTTTGCTCCAGCATTTCAGCCAAAGACCAGTTCAGGAAGCACAACCAAGTTGATTTAGTAGAATGTGGTAAATTATAGAATTAGGGAATGTGCTACATTAGGCAGTCAGTATAGTGGTCAAGAGCATAGGCCTTGAAGGTGATGAGGGCTTGGCAAGTCACCTGCTCTCTCTTAAAGCCTCAACCTCCTCATCTATCAAGGGGGGGATCAAAATGGCACCCATCTAAGTAGGATGTTAAGAAGATTAAGTGAAATAATGCACAAAATGTACACGCTGTGATACAAAGCATTCAAAAAATGTTAGCTATAATTAACTATAAAAAACAAAATTTTCCCTCTCTGACTAAGATAGCTGAAGTTCTCAACCAATCACATGTTGAACTAATGTTCTGTCATAGAAAGGAAAGAAAATTATTACACTGAAGGTAGGATGTCCCAGACACCTGCACACAAATACACCCCCAATCTGAACAGTCTTCACATGACCATTACCCTTCTGAGGTAAGTAGAAAAGAGAAATGAAAAGGAGGGAAAGAAAGAAAAGAATAAAGAGGAAAGACAAAAAATAGAACTACTTCTCTAGGCTTTAGCATTATGTCTACTCAACTAGATAGTAAAATTTATGAGGCTCACACAGATCTACTAAAATAGTTTCATCTCCACAAGATTGGATCCTAAGTCTTATGATCAGTTATTCTAGTGGATCAAAGCACTTTCACAGCTGTTACAACATCGACCACATGGAAATGCAAGTGCACGCTAATTTCCAGCATTACAATTCAACCCTTCTTCTGTAACCTCTTTCTACAGAAAACATCACTGCCTAGTTTATCACATTTATGCATTCTCCACTAGTAAATATTCATATGTAAATTGTCAAATTCTAAGTACAGCTGGAGTGGATCCCACATTAACTGCATCTGCTTATTTTACCACCAAATCTTGTCAGCTCTTTGTCAAGATAACTGAGGAAATTTTTGTATTCAAAAAAGAAAGGGGTGGCTGGCGCGGGGGTGGGTGGAAGAGAGAGCCTCTTTTTTCACATGTCCGCAGAGGAGTATTCACCATCTAACACAAGGGAAAGTGTCAGTGATGAAGCTAAAATTAAATGATGAGAAACAGAAATACAATAAACTTTCATTATAATGAAACCTATATTACCTAGAGCTTGAGAAATGGGCTAATGATGAGTTTATAGATTAACCGTGTCTGTGTAGGCATCTTGTTTTGTTTTGGGAAAAATCACTTGACCAGAGTCTTAACCACAATTCGTGTTAAACACAGGATTCTCCTGAAGTCATTTCCACCCTGGTGTTTACTGCAAAGTTCAACACACAACTGGGTAAAAAGCAACCATCAGAAACCAATTACCTGACTCCTCTCCAAGGCTACAGTTTTAACTCTACAAATTGACCCACTGCTCACAGAATTCCCAACGTGACTATCCCTTCTAAAAACAGTAAGATTTTCAACTTCTTGCCCCAACAGAAGCTATGACACAGTGAATTCTAAAATACCACTTAAAAATGAGAAATGGTTTTGCCTGACCAATTAAAAAAAAATCTTAACCCAAAGTATATCAATCCTCTCAGAGTTAGAGGAGTAGCATTATTACCAAATATATTAACTAGGTTAATAGTTTGTACACTGTCTTTCACCGGTCACTTTTAGAAGTGGGAAAGGGAGAAGTTTAAATTGAAAAAGCGGGGTCACAGCCAGGCAGTGTTAACAGGGCTGCCCTGACTCTTGTAGGCTCCTCTCCTCCACACTTAACACACTCTTAGTGTGGAAAGGGACTTGAAAGTTCTCATGGGGAATAATGAAGTTGTCCAACATGCATTTCTCTTAGTATGCTTGCAATCCAGCTGACGAGAGAAGAGAAAAATTCAGTACTTTTAATATTAATTAATTTAATTCTAAAGGTATTTACTAGGGATGTGGGTGGTAGATGGGCTAGTGATATAGGCATTGAAGAGGGCACTTGGGATGAGCCCTGGGTGTTGTACGTAAGCAATGAATCACTGAATTCTATTCCTAAAACCAATATTGCACTGTATGTTGGCTAACTGAAATTTATTAAAATAAATAAGCAAAGAAAGAAAGAAAGAAAAAAGGAAAGAAAGAAAGAAAGAGGTTTGCTAAAAATACTAAGATACTACAGGTGATCACTGATGAGGAAGTTCAGATATGACCTAACCCAGGGAAGACTTAATGGGTGAGTAACATATAGAAGGGTGAAGGTCACTGTAGATGAGGAAATATGATATGAAGATAGAAATTGCTACATAATCCAAATGTACACGTGCCACTCAGTAGCTCACTTATTTCAAACATAAATATTTGATATAGCAAAATTCTAGAATAACTAAACATTTCCATCAATTGATGAATAGATGAATAAAATGTGGCATACCCATGCGGTGGAATGTTATTTGGACATAAAAAGGAATGATACATACTACGACATGGATGATTGAAAACGATATGCTCGGTGAAAGTCGTCAGTCATAAAGAACATAATTTTGTTTGTATGAAATGTCCAGAACAGCCAAACACACAGAGAACTAAAGAATACTGATGGAGGGAGGTAGACTGGGGGTCAGAGGAGGGGAAAGAGGAGACAAAGGCATTGGAGAGAGTGATGGTTAATGAATTGCAGTTTTTTCATGAATGATGAAAATACTCTAAATTTTTTTTAATGTTTTTATTTTATTTCTAGGAGAGAGAGAGAGAGACAGCGTGAGCAGGGGAGGGTCAGAGAGAGAGGGAGTGACAGACTCTGAAACAGGCTCCAGGCTCTGAGCTGGCAGTCAGCACAGAGCCCGATGCGGGGCTCGAACCCACGAACCGCGAGATCATGACCTAAGAGAAAGTCGGACGCTCAACCGACTAAGCCACCCAGGCGCCCCTTGATGAAAATATTCTAAAATTGATTGCTATGATATTTGCACGACTCTGCACAGTATAGAAACACTGATGTGTAACTGAATTATATACACTTTAAATGGGTGAGTTGTAATGGTATGTGAATTTTATCTCTATTAAATTGCTATAAAAATGGTTCAAAAAGCCCTAGGAAGTTATAATAATTATAATTAAATGATAACAATTGCCAACAGCTTATTGCACATGCACTTAGAACAGTATGTAGCATATAGGAACATCATTACTATATCTAAATTACAAAGCAAAACTATACATGGTCTTCAAGCTTCTCTAACAAGGATTAGCACTGGGTATTTCAAAACCTCTTTGTAATCTTGGTTTCACCTGGTTACCGCCCTGTGAGGTATTCCTTCCTTCCCACTGGGATCAGAGTAAATAGTCTCATTACTGGTCTCCCCAAACTCAGTCTCTTCACCATTTAAATTCTTCCCAAAGCGTATTTCTCATTAATTTACTCCCTTCGCTAAAAAAGCTTTTAATGGTTTGTAACCGCACAGCAATTAAATTTTACACAACTGAGCCTGATAACAGAATATCTTCCAAATCCGCCCTCAGCCTACCTGTCTATCTTCTCCTATCACACTTCCTCCACCTGACTGGGCCTCCCACGTATGCCCTACGCTTTCTCAGTGCCCCGTCTCTGTGCTTCCTTCAGCTTCTTTCTTAAGTGCCATGTCCCTTGTGAAACCTTACTTTACTCCCCGTCAAAAGTCCTTTCTTTATTTCTTTAAGTTTATTTATTTACTTTGAGAGGGTGTGCGTGTGTGTGAGAGAGTGAGGGGAGGGGCAGAAAGGAAGGGAGAGAGAATCCCAAGCAGGTTCCACACTGCCGGTGCAGAGTCCTGGGATCACGACCCGAGCCGAAATCAAGAGCTGGATGCCTAACTGATGGAGCCACCCAGGCACCCCAAAAGTCATTACTTCTGATGTCACATCATTCTTTGTATTTCAACAAGGGCACACTATAAAATGCTTTGTAAATCTACACATCTTATGTATCTGCCCTCCAGACAGAGAAAAATGACGGTGCTTGGAACTAGCCGGGTGTGCTCTTTGCTAGCTTTTGCCTTCAGCTTCATGATGGTGGGAGAGGGGCTTTAGGGCAGGCACACCTAGAGTGCCACCAGAAAGCTGAGTGACTTTTTCTGTGTAAGTTCCTTAGCCTCTTAGAACCTAATTTCCTCAGGGATAAAATGAGGTGAGAAAAATTATCTTGAGGGGCGTAGTGAGTGATAAATGAAATAACCTAAGTAAAGTACCCCACACGTTGTCTGATTCACAAAACTCCCAGAGCTTTGCACTTGGATGCGTAGTAAACACACTGAATATGTAAACATTATCTAAAAGGTATATTATTAGCTCGTTAGAGACAAAAGGTTACTAAAACTGAGACGTAAAAAAGAGAAAGAATTCTGAATCCTGCTTAGGATTCCAGCCTCCCCTTCTTCCTCCATCCTCCCCACAAAAGGGCCAACCATTCTACTCCTGTGCACTACACCAAGACTCAAGAGATACAAAGTAAGCTCTTAAAATGGACATTTGAAAGGGAAAATTGACCATGGACCAAGTATTAGGTAATATTAAGGAACTACTTTTAAGCTTTTTGGGTACAATAATAGTGTTTACGTTATGTTTAAAAACACGTATAGGAGGATTAGGAGGAACTTGACGGAGGAACAAGGGGGAGAAGAAGGGCAGAAATGGTGGAGGAAAGGGAGAGAAGCAAACCATGAGAGACTCTTGAATGCTGACAAAAACTGAGGACTGATGGATGTGGGGGGAGGGGGGGATGGGCATGTAGGAGGACACTTGTGGGGATGAGCACTGAGTGTTATGTGGAAACTAATTTGACAATAAACTATTAAAAAAAAAAAGAATAATGTGGAATACTCACATCAAAAAAAAAAAAACCCACAAAGCCCTCATGTGTTCGAGGTAAATTCTAATGTCTTTCCAGACACATTTTGAGGATGTCTGAGAGCTGCCATAAGGAGGGGGGCACAGAGCCAGCAGAGCCTTGGTGCCTACTGAAGCCGGGTGGCGGGTACGTGGGTCCCCAGGACATGGGATGGGTACATAAGATGTTCTCTTCATCTTTGTACATGTTCAAAATTTTTTATAATGAAAAGTCAAAAGGGGCAATTTCAACAGGAAAGGTAAAATGTTCATATTCTTTTTTGATTGTTGAATTTTGAGCTCTGGCATTACTAAGGTCACTGGGAACAAAGAGCATTTGGCCCCCAGGTGAAACAGATCAAAGTAGGTTAACTTCCAGTTATAAAATGAGTCATAGAGAGGAAAAGTACAGCATGGAGAACACAGTCAATAATATTGTAATAACGTTGTTCAATGACAAGTGCTGACTACACTCACTGTGCTGAGCACTGACTAATGTATGGACTTGCTGAATCAATGTGTTGTACATCTGAAACTAATATAACAGTGTATGTTAATTGTACTTCAATAAAAAAATGAAATTACCTCCCTCTAAGTTCAGGACCAGGATGCCATCAGTCACTCCCCAGCAGCCATTTTTCCTGATAACCAGAATTCTGAGTGACAGGAGCCTATGGCAAGATAGTCTCCAAGACTCCTTCAGCCTCTGCTGGTACCGCTCTGCTCTCCTCTAAACCAAGAGTTTCCGCTGATGGAGAAATCACTCCCACGTGCGTCCTTGGGAGTCATCAAGTCTCTACCAGAGCTGCTCTCGGCCTGTGATGGCTTCCCCCCTCTTTGTAAACCTGTCCCTTTTTTTTTTTTAAATATTTATTTATTTTTGAGACACAGAGAGACAGAGCATGAGCACGGGAGGGGCAGAGAGAGAGGGAGACACAGGATCCGAAACAGGCTCTGAGCTGTCAGCACAGAGCCCGATGCGGGGCTCGAACCCACAAACCGTGAGATCATGACCTGAGCCGAAGTAGGATGCCCAACCGACTGAGCCAACCAGGCACCCCTGTAAACCTGTTCTTCAACACTGTTGGACAGCTTTCCCTCCTCCAGGAGACGGTCTCCAATTCCCCGTCAGAATTCCTTTCTCTCCATTCCCGCTAGTTTATCACTAAGGTGACTATAATTTAACACCCATACCGAGACTCTTCTGAAGATGAAAATATTATATTTAAACCATAATTACACCAGGACAACAGGCAACAGCGAGAGTACCCTGTATACCAGGCCACGTGGTCATCTGAAGCCTGTCGTCTCCAGCACAGTGTTCACCTTACCCTGCCTTGATGAGTTATTTAAAATGTCCAGCTCCTCCTCTCGATTTTGATGCCTAGAAAAGTACTTTGCTCTCAGTAGCTCAACTACTGACAATAAACAGTTTATCACCCGCCTTGAACTGCTACCTCACATTTTTGTTTCTGTATGTAACTTCAGGCAAGCATGTGGGTGTTTCAAATAATCTTCGAGCACCTTGAGGACAGATTATACCTTATTTTGCATCTCTCACAGTTTACTGCTGGGGTAAGAGCAGACACTTAAAATAAGAGGCTTGACAGCACACTAGCATGCATTGGCGATAAAATCAGCAAGTACAGTATGCCCTGGAGATGAAAAGTTGCCAGAACCAAAGTTCCTCCCATTGCAGTTTTTGACCTCAAGAAGGTCTCAGTGTAGTAAGCGGTGAACTGGGGTCGGTGCATGAAGGAAACGGGTATCGCACCTTTGCAAGACAGCAGGTTACAAGCCAGAGAGGAGAACAGCCTTCCATAAAAGAATCTTTGTTTGAGACAAAAGTAAGAATAGCCAACTCTCACTTCAAAGTAATTCTATAAAGTAAAAGAATTCAAGAAGAAATAGGTTAGTTGGAGGAAGAGTCTCAAAATCTTGTGAGCAGACCCTCTTATAATTTGTGATTATTCAAAGTGAAAACTAATTCTCAGTGGGTGAGTTTTATTTTAAAATATTTTTTTGAATCATCCCCCTTCTAGGAAAAGTGGAGTTCATAAATATTTTTATTGCATGGAGAGTTAAATTTCTTTTCTGGACCTCTCTGAAACCACTGGGGCAAAGCCACAGATCTATAAAACAGGGTGAAGTATTGAGTATTTTCTAAAATTTTTGAATGTTTATTTTTTGAGAGAGAGAGAGAGAGAGGCAGGCAGAGAGAGAGGGAGACAGGGGATCTGAAGCAGAGTCTGTGCAGACAGTAGAGAGCCCGATGCGATGCAGGGCTCAAGCTCACAAACTGTGAGATCATGACCTGAGCTGAAGTCGGATGCTCAATCGACTGAGCCACCCAGATTGTGTGTTTTCATAAGGGGTTCTGTGTGTTCTGAGTAAGGGACAAACAGCTGGTCCCTACTCAATCCCTAGAAACAAATTTTAGTAGCTTCCAAGTGAGTTCTTTTGTAGATGAAATTTCTTTCCATTCACCCAGTTTTAAAGCAAAACTCAAACTCTAGTGGGTCTAAGTACTAGGCTCTGTCATTAAGTAACTGTGTGATCTTGCACGAGTCACACCTAAAGCTTTCTGTTTTTACACAAAGAGCCTCTTGCTCTTGTCCATAAGAATTATAATACAGCTTGCATCGCTCATCTCAGTTGATGTGAGACACCTACCTAGAAAATGTTCAAATTCACAACAGTAAAGTCCTTAGACCCCAGGGTGGAGGAGAGACTTTATCCAGAGTCCAGCCCCTGCCTTTCTACAGATTCCAGGTTCACTGTCATCCACTAGCACAGCTAAGCCCCAAATTAGACACACAGGTTGCCCCGACATGTGACAAGTGTCCTTCATTGTCAGGGACAGGACAGTGAGGCAGTGTCCTCAGCCTCAGTAACCAGAAGACGGCAAGGCCAGGGCACTCTTCTGCCAGAGACACCTTAGTGTCAGTCCTCCAAAGCGATGGAAAAAACCAAGTGGAAAAGTTTCAGTTTATACAATACAAAATACAAGGATCTGCATCCAAATACAAAACTCCACTATTCAGGCCACTCAAGCCCTACCCATGTCAGTCCTTAGCAGGGGCCTGAAAACAACACCATTTCCTTCCTAGCCAGTGCACTTTGCTTAGACAAACACAGACATCCATATCTGAGTAGGCACTTAGGCCATGGGTGGGTCCTCGGGTATTTGGACAGACGCAGCCAGGGCTCACGTGTTGGGGGGCGGGGAGAGAAAGAGAGACAGAAAGACAGAGATAGAAAGGGTGCCCACTGGGCAGAGGACAGGGTAGCTGACTTGTGAGCTTTGTTTATTTGTATTTTCATTTAATATTTACTGAGCATCTACTTTGGATGGTTAAGGCACTCTAATGGGCACTAGAAAGAACAAGGCAGGGGCAATCACAGTCCTCAGGGAATTCATAGCCTATGGTGGCAATTAACCCAATGATTATAATAGACTGTGATAAACAGAGGGGACTGAGGGGCAACTAGCTGGCTCAGTTGGAACAGGCAACTCTTAATCCTGGGGTTGTGAATTTGGGCCCCACGTTGGGTGCAGAGATTTACTTAAATGTGAATTCTAAGGGATGCCTGGCTGGCTCAATCAGTTAAGCATTCAACTCTTGATTTCAGCTCAGGTCATGAGCTCATGGTTGGTGGGATAGAGCCCCACGCCAGGCTCTGCACTGGCAGTACGGAGCCTGCTTGGGATTCTCTCTCTCTCTCTCTCTCTCTCTCTTTGCATCTCCCCCACGCACGCACATGTGCATACTCTCTCTCAAAATAAATATTTGAAAAAATGCAATCTTAAAAACAACAACAACAACAACAGAGGAGACCTAGCATTGGATAGGTGAATGGAAATGCATGCAGATAGAGGTATAAATAGCGGCAGATATGCAAATCCTGTAACCCCCAGCTTTAGCCTCCAAAGAAACATTCCTAAACTCAGCTCAGACATGTCATAACTTGGGTTGCTCTTTTCAGCTCCCTCATTCTAATCTTTCAGGGAGGAGGGCTACAAATCTGAAACTACACAGCTGCCAAGGGAAAAGAAAGGACTTGGTACTTAGGGTAGTGGTTATGGTACAATGCAATGTATGTAGAGGCCACTTTTAGGCAAACAGAATTGAGCAGTGGAATGCAGAAAGGGCCCACAGCGACCACCCGGCTGAATGCAGGCTGGCCCATCAGGTGACCCACCTCAAAGTATCCACAGGTCCTAACTGACCCATGGGCTACTTACAACCAGGCACGGCTACCAAACAAGGGAGCATTCCATACATTGCCACAACTCATCTTCTCCCTTTATTTATTTTTTTGAGAGAGAGAGAGCAAGAATGCAAGTGGTAGAAGGAGAGAGAGGGAATGAGAGGGAAAGGGAGATAGGGAGAGAGAATGATCCCAAGCAGGCTCCATACCTAGCATGGAGCTGGATGCAGAGCCTGACATGGGGATTCATCCCATGACCATGAGATCACAACATGAGTGGAAATCAAGAGTTGGATGCTCAATTGACTGAGCAGGCAGGTGCCCCCCATCTTCCCCCTTTAAAAACAGCCCCCACCCACTGCCTGGGTGCAGACAGCCTCTCCTCTGCTGTCCTGTCCACCGCCACTCCCTTGAGGTGTATTCAGGAAAATTCTATCACCTCTGTTCTGCCTCAGGTGAATGCTTTCACCACTTGTGCCACTGGCTTCCACTCAATTGTTACCCCATGTTTGGGGGCCCCATATGATAAGGAGAGACACCCCATTTAGACACCACAGTGTAGACTCTTGAACTAAACTGGCCTGGGTTCAAATACGAACTCTCTAACATTCTGTTAGATTGAATCACACAACAGTGCAAATAGTCAACCATTTTTTATAGTTTCACGTTCATCTTCTGAATTCTAGACATAAAACACATAACCTAAGTTTTAGTTGCTTCAGGTACTAATACCTGAATACTAATATTGTAGGGATATTGCAAAATTAAATGAAAAATGTAAGTGAAAATACCTGACATTATTTTTTAAATGTTTTTATTTATTTTTGAGAAAAAACAGGTGCACGAGTGGGTGAAGGGCAGGGTCAGGGTGGGCCTGACAGAGGGTCTGAGGCAGGCTCTGCGCTGACAGCAGAAGAGACCCATGCGGGGCTCAAACTCACGAACCATGAGATCATGACCTGAGCCAAAGTCAGATGTTTAATGGACTAAGCCACCCCAAAATATCTGATATCATATAGGTGTTCAATAAACATTAGTTTCCCCAAAAGTTGTAAGGCACCTAAAACAGGAAGGAGACAGAGTTCTTTTTGGCCAAGCCTGAGTTTAGGAACCCAAGAAAAGATAGATGAAAATGAAGTGTCTGGATGTTGATGGTGAGGGAGCTGGTGGGGGACAGGGAGTCCGTGAGAAATCAGTGTACCTTCTACTCACTTTTGCTGTGCACCTAAAACTGCACTAAATGATAAAGTCTATTTAAAAATATGGGAGGAAATATGAGAGGTGTCTTGGGCTTGTTTTATTTAGACTCTGAGCTCAGAGGGCCCAATATACACACAGCCTTGGTGTTCACACTGATCTGTAACTTAAACCCTTCTCAGCCACCCTGTAAAAATCTTGGTGGGGTCCCAGAAGCCTCTGTTGATCTGGCCCAACTGAGCGCCCAAGTGAGGAAATATACACATAAATACCAATGATCTCAGTGATCCTCTCCCCTGCCCAGCACATTCCTTAACAGGACGAATCTCTGTCCCTTGGCTGGAGCCACTCTGTTCACAAACAGGCCTGGCTGGGCTTAATTTAGCAAAGTGCAGGCCTCCTGGGAAAGCCAGGGGTGAGGCTCGGGGCCTCACAATCACCAGGACACCTTGGGTGGAGACAGGAACCCGGCTCCGCCGAAGGGGCTGCAAGGGGTACTCAGAACGACTTGTTTCCTTCCACTGTTTAGGAACTGGAGCTCAGGGGAACTGTCTTGAGCTTTGTTTTGACTTCTCTTTGGGCAGCAGGTATAGAATTGGGGTAAGTAAAAATTTACTATGGGGTTAAAAGTATAAAAACTATATTAATTTTTCTATAGATAAACTGGTGCAGAGGAAACCTATGGCCTAATAAATATTTTAAAGTTATCCATGGCAGGGGCACCTGGGTGGCTCGGTTGGCTAAGCATCCGACTTTGGCTCGGGTCATGATCTCAGGTTGTGAGTTTGAGCCACACGTCGAGCTCTGTGCTGACAGCTCAGAGCCTGGAGCCTGCTTCGGATTCTGGGTCTCCCTCTCTCTCTGCCCCTCCCCTGCTCTCACTCTCTCTCTCCCTCAAAATAAATAAACATTAAAAAAGATTAAAGTTGTCTGTGGCCATCCAACATGATCTGACATTCATGCTCAAATTCAGCTCTCAGTTTCTGGATTGTCACTTGCTTTGATCTATTCTCCCAAAAAAAGATGAAGCCCCTCATTGGTATTCTGCAAAGTCCAGGATGAAGTCCATTGTTCAAACTGAAGCTGGCCCTACACACTGGGATGGAAGTTCTAACACCTGGCAGTCACTCCTCCGTTGGAAGTTGAGCTGTGTTCTGAAGCCAGACACTGTGTTCAGGCAACTCTCCTGAAGTTACACATCCGCTTGGTACCAGGGATAGCACTTGGGACTGTAGACTCCAAGGTGTGTCATCCAGGATGGCAACCATGAGCCTCATGCACCTACTGAATACCTAGGAAAGGACTAGTCCACGGTGAGATGTGCTGTAAGGATTTCCAAGACGTCATGTGCACTGGGCTGCGACAACTAACCACAACTGCAGAATACATAAGATCTCAGTAATTTTAAAATACTGATTTCATATTGAAATGATAATATTTTAGGAGCACTTGGGTGGCTCATTGGTTGAGTGTCTGACTTCAGCTCAGGTCATGATCTCACCATTCATGGGTTCAAGCCCCACGTCTGGCTCCATGCTGACAGCTCAGAGCCTGTAGCCTGCTTTGGATTCTGTGTCTCCCTCTCTCTTTGCCCCTCCCCCGCTCATGCTCGGTCTCTCTCAAAAATGAATAATGTTAAAAATTAAAAAAAAAGAAATGATAATATTTTAAATATATTAACATTAATTTCATGTCTTTCTTTTTACTCTTTTTTTATAGTGCGGCCACTAAAAAACTTTAAAGTTTTTTTTTTTTAATGTTTGTTTATTTTTGAGAGGGAGGGAGACAGAGCGGGAGCAGGGGAGGGGCAGAGAAAAATGGAGACACAGAATCCAAAGCAGGTTCTAGGCTCTGAGCTGTCAGCACAGAGTCTGATGCAGGGCTCAAACTCACGAACTGCGAGATCATGACCTGAACTGAAGTTGGACGCTTAAGTGACTGAGCCAGTCAGGCGCCCCTAGAAAACTTTAAAGTACATCTTATCTTTCCATGTGTACATTTCTTATCTCCTTCTAAATTATAAGCACTTTGTGGGTTGGATAGATCTCAAACTTCCTCTGCAGCCTAAACATAATCTTCAACAGCGCTGAGCCTGTAATAGAAACGGAGAAAGTTTGCAGATTGACTGCAAACACCTAGTAATGTCAGATCACCCATATCTGAGCCTCTGTGTCCTTGTATCTAAAATGTGGGTGGTAAGCAATAGCGCTGCTAGGAATTTACCCAAGGGATACAGAAATGCTGAGGCATAGGAGCACATGTACCCCAATGTTCATAGCAGCACTCTCCACAATAGCTAAAACATGGAAAGAGCCTAAGTGTCCATCAACGGACGAATGGATCAAGAAGATGTGGTTTATCTATACCATGGAATACTACATGGCAATGAGAAACAATGAAATCTGGCCATGTGTAGCAACATGAATGGACCTTGAGGGTGTTATGCTGAGCGAAATAAGTCAGGCAGAGAAGGACAAATATCATATGTTTGCACGTATAGGAGGATTAGGAGGAACTTGATGGAGGAACAAGGGGGAGAAGAAGGGGGGAAATGGTGGGGGAAAGGGAGAGAGGCAAACCATGAGAGACTCTTGAATGCTGACAAAAACTGAGGACTGATGGATGTGGGGGGGAGGGGGGATGGGCATGGAGGAGGGCACTTGTGGGGATAAGCACTGAGTGTTATGTGGAAACTAATTTGACAATAAACTATTTGTAAAAAAAAAATAAAATGTGGGTGGTAGAGATGTGGGGATGAGAACCTGAGCAGGAACAGGGGATGGGGAAGGGGAGGCATGGGGGAGGACAAATAGGGAGACATCTGTGGTTCACATTACAATTCTGTGGGACAGAGCTGCTCTCTAAGTTGTTAGGTAAAAGATGTACTAGATTGAAGTACGCTGCATGAAGGCACACTCTGAGCTGCGTCCCAGTTAATTCTGTGGTATAAGAGCACCTCTCAGAGTCTTTATGGGGTTATGGCATTCATCAACCGACAAAATACACAAGAGACTCCAGCTAACGACAGGGGAAGCAAAACCATCTACGAGGTGATTACAGCCGACACCAGGCGACTAAACCAAAGTCAGATCACTTTCTACCCAAGCTACATTCAGACAGTAAACTGCATGCCTCAGGAAGGCAGGGACCCCGTTTCTTCTCACCATTGTGTCCTCATTTCTGGCACAGTGCCCATATGCAGATGATAATTTATCAAATGAAGAGGTGTTCAAAATAAAAATGTCACCCACTCAAACAATTCTCACTGTCAAGAACTTCCTCTTCTTATACTTTCTTTTCTCGATTTGTTTGCTTTCTACTTCTGTCAACCCTTCCCTTGAAGAGACTGCCTGTTCTGGGAAGTTCACCTGGAATGCCAGCTTCTGGACATCTCAGGTGGAGGAAGCAGCAAAGGACGGAAAGGTGGTTCCCTTTCCACCTTTTCTGTACAGACGGGCTTCACTTGCAACTTCTGGGGGGGTTTGAGTTTGAGATCCATCCAACCCACAAAGTGCTTACAATTTAGAAGGAGATAAGAAAGTTACAAGAGGAAAGATAATTGCCCTCCAGAGATTAAGTAACAGGTGCCAAATAATGCATCCGAACTGAAATTGTCGAGAGAGCATAGAGAGTGAAAGATGATTTCAGGCAGTTGTGATGATGAAAGGCCCACCTGAGCAGAGGGATTCTGAGTTGGACTCTGAAAGCTGAGTAGGGTTTGTATAAGCAGAGAAAAAGGATACAGGTAATGCAGATGTGAATAAGGATTTGTCCACGGTGGTGAGCACACATGAGGGGGGTGGCTGATGCCAGGAACATGTTTGAAAATGCAGAGTGTGAGAATAAAGCTTGCTTCTACTTCATTAAGAAAACAGAAACAAACAGAACAAAACTCCAACAGTCTCCTGTCACCACATTGATCCACCCACCAGCATCTGAACTCACATACCCTGTCTTTCCACTTGTGACCACAGATCAATTGTCCATCCTCCTGTCTAAAGCCAAACCTCCCACCTAGCATCAGGTCTTACTATCTCTGCTGCTCAAAAATAACATCCAGAAAGTCTCCCCTCTCTCCTCCACCAATATTTCACTTTCTACTGGAAAATTCTGTTGGTATATAAATATATTTTCCATCTATCTTTTCAAAAATCTTCTATGGACCCCACACTGTTACTAGGTACTATCCTGTTTCTTTGCTCTTTTTTGCAACAAAACTCCTCAACATACTCACTGACTCCAATTCTCTCCTGCTTTTTGTTAAACTAATGCAATCAGGCCTTTGCCTCCACCAGTCCATCAGAAGGACTCTAATCAAGATCACTAAGGGCATTCGTGTTGTTAAAGCCAAAGGTCAATTCTTAGTTGTCATATTATTTGACTCTAATCAATATTTTTAAAAAAGGCTGATCTAGCCCTCTTCCATTTCTTACTTCCTTTATTTAGCTTCCACAACTCCAGAGTCTCTTGTTACAGAGTCCCACCTCACTGGTTGCATCTTCTCCTTCCCCCAAATTATTCATGTCAGAGTGACCCAGGGCTTAGTATATGGTCCTTTTCTCTTCCCCCATGGTAGCTCTCACTCCCTTGGTAATCTCACAGAGTCTCATGGCTTTAAATACCAACTATATGCTGATGCCTCCAAAATTTAGATCTCCAGCAAAACTAATTATCCAGAATATCCAGAACTCCAGGCTTATGTTTTTAAATTTTTAATGTTTATTTATTTTTGAAAGAGAGAGAGAGAGCGCGTGCAAGCACAAGCAAGGGAGGAAGAGGAGAGAGAGGGAGACACATAATTCAAAGCAGGCTTCAGGCCTTGAGCTGTCAGCACAGAGCCTGATGTGGGCTCGAACTCACGAACTGCAAGATCATGACCTGAGCTGAAGTTGGATGCTTAACCAGCTAAGCTACCCAGGCGCCCCAAGAACTCCAGACTTATATACTCAACTGCTTATTTGACATTGTCACTGGAAATGCTCAACAAATATCAGAAACACAAAATGTCCCCAATTCACTCCTGCTCTCCACCCCTAAACCTGCACTATATATAGCCTTCCATATCTCAATTAGGGCAACTCCATCCTCCTTCCATGTGCTTAGGCCAAAAGCCAGGGGGTCTTCCTTGATTCCTTTCCTTCTCTCACATTCCACAGCCCATCCATCAACAGTCTCATTGGTTCCCCTTCAAAGCTTATCCCCACCTCAACTGCTATTACCCCACCTCAACTGCTATTACTGCTCTGATCACCACCATCTCTTATGTCAATCACTGCAGTGGCTTCCTATCACCGTCCTGGCTTGTACCCTGGTCCTTCTACAGCCGATTCTCAGTACCACAGCCACAATCATCTTTTCAAAAGTCAGACAGGACTGTCATTGGTCAGATCATTCCCCTGCTTAAAACTCCTAAATAGCTTCCCTTGTCACTCAGAGTAAAAGCTGAGGTCTCTAAAATGATCTACAAGGGCTGTTCTGACCTATACCAGCTCCATTACCTCTGGGGCCTCATCTCCCAACATCCTTGCCCTTTCTCATATTGCTTTAGCTACAGTGGTTTTCCTGCCGTTTCTCTGCCAGGAATATTCTTCCCCTATTTATCTGTTTGGCTAACTTCCTCATTTACTTCAAGTCATTGCTTAAAAATCATTTTTGGTGGCAGGACACCTGGGTGGCTCAGTCGGTTAAGTGTCTTTGGCTTGGGTCCTGATCTTGCCTACTTCAGATCATCTGTCTACCTCTCTCTGCCCACTCCCCTGTGCTTCTCCCTCTCTCTCTCTCAAAAGTAAATAAATGCCCTCCTACACTGTTGGTGGGAATGCAAACTGGTGCAGCCACTCTGGAAAGCAGTGTGGAGGTTCCTCAAAAAATTCACAATAGAACTCCCCTATGACCCAGCAATAGCACTGCTAGGAATTTACCCAAGGGATACAGGAGTGCTGATGCATAGGGGCACATGTACTCCAATGTTCATAGCAGCACTCTCAACAATATCCAAATCACGGAAAGAGCCTAAATGTCCATCAAATGATGAATGGATCAAGAAGATGTGGTTCATCTATACCATGGAATACTACATGGCAATGAGAAAGAATGAAATCTGGCCATTTGTAGCAACATGGATGGACCTTGAGGGTGTTATGCTGAGTGAAATAAGTCAGGCAGAGAAGGACAGATACCATATGTCAAGGGTGTTACGCTAAGTGAAATAAGTCAGACAGAGAACGACATACCATATGTTTCACTCATATGTGGATCAGAAGAAACTTAACAGAGGACCATAGGGAAGGGGAAAGAGAAAAATAGTTAAGGAGAGGTAGGGAGGCAAACCATAAGAGACTCTTAAATACTGAGAACAAACTGAGGGTTGATGGGGGCATGGGGGAGAGGGGAAAATGGGTGATGGGCATGGAGGAGGGCACTTGGGATGAGCACTGGAAACCAACTGGCAATAAACTATATTAAATTTTAAAAGAGAAAAACAAATTAAGCATTAAAAAATCATTTTAGGGGCACGTGGGTGGCTCAGTTGGTTAAGTATCTGGCTTCGGCTCAGGTCATGATCTCACAGTTCATGAGTTTGAGCCCACATGGGGCTCTATGCTGACAGTTCAGAGCCTGGAGCCTGCTTCAGACTCTGTGTCTCCCTTGCTCTCTTTGTCCCTCCCCACTTGTTCTGTCTTTGTCTCTCAAAAATAAATAAAAATTTAAAAAAACCATTTTATATGGCAAAATAGTTTGGCAATACCTTATAAGTTGAAATACACACTTATTATGTGACCTAACAATTCCACTACTAGGTATTTACCCAGGAGAAATAAAACAATGACTTGGGCATGAATATTTATACAGCTTAATTAATAATAACAACCCATATGTTCATCAACAGGTGAATGGATTAAAAAATTGTATAATATTCACACAATGGAACACTACTCAGCAATAAAAAGGGATGAACTACTGACACAACAATATGGATAAACCTTAAAATCATTGTACGTGAAAGAAGCCCAGTACCAGAATCTACACTGTATTATTCCGTTTGTGTGAAATTCTAGAATAGCAAAACTAAACCAGAGACAGAAAGTAGATCACTGGCTTCCTGCAGCCAGAGATGTGACAGGATCAGCACCAATGGGACACACAGCAACTTCTTGGGGTGGTGGAAATGTCTTACATCTCAACTGTGTAGTGGCTGATGCATGCATATATACATTTGTTCAAATTCCCCAAACTATACATTTAATATAGTTGATTTAAACAAAGAGATAAAAGAAAACAGAAACAGTAAAGGAAGTGGCAGTGTAAACAGTCAAGTGCAAAGAGTAAGCCAGGAGCTCAGCGCAGAGACCACCATCCACTGCCTCCGCTCAGCGCTGAGGACTGTAAATGTTGTGAGAGTAAAACCCAGTGACAGATCTTCCTCTGTTGGCCACTAACATGTCTATCTACTTCCCCTTCCACTTCTTCTCTGCAAAACAAGTGGGAAGATTAGACAGACTCTAACAGGGTTCCCCACGATCCCTGCCTCCTGACGTTCATCCCTTTGTGTCATCCTTTCCCCTCGAGTACGGGCAGGATGCGTAACTTGCTTCCAACATGTAGACCATGGCAAAGGTCACAGAATGTCACTCCTGTGACTATGTTAAGTTTTAAGGCTCTGTTTGCTAGCAGACCTGCTCCAGAGACTCTGCTGACTTGAAGAAATACGTGGCCATGTAGGGAAAGTCCGCAAGGAACTTTGGTGGCTGCAAGGACCTGTGGGCAGCGTCCAGCCAACACCCAGCAAGAAGCCAGAGCCCTTGGTCCTCCCACCACAGGGAAATGAATTGTTCCAACAACCCGTGTGAGTTCAGAAGCTGATTATTCCCTTGTGAAGCCTTCAGATGAGAATTCGGCCTGGCCAATATCTTGATTGTAGCCTAGTGAAACCCTGAGCCCAGAATTCAGCTGAGTCCTGCCTGGACTGCTGACCCACCTAAATGGTGAAATAATAAATATGTATGTGTGTTTTTAAATTTTTCAGGGGCACCTGGGTGGCTCAGTCAGTTAAGCTTCTGACTTTGGCTCAGGTCATGATCTCTAGGCTTGTAAGTTCAAGCCATGCATCCTCTGTCCCCCCATCCCCGCTCCCCCTCTCTCAAAAATAAACATTAAAAAAATCAATGAAAAACAATTCACTTTCTAAAACTGGTCTCTGCTGAACACTCTTTACTACCGTGTCCTGCCCTCAGCTCTTACACTTTTTGACCCCTTTACCCTGTTCTACCTTTTTCTTTTTCTTCCCAAGGGGACTTATTGCTTTTCATATTGTACATATTTTATTTATGTATAATATTTACTGTTCATTGTCTCCTCGTGGTAGAATACAAATTCCATGAGGGTTAGAAATGCTAGTCTATCCTGTTCATTGATATACAGACATATTCCAACCACCTCCAACAGCATCTGGAACATAGTGTGTGTCCAATAGTTTTAAATGAACGAGGCTTAATGCTTAAGTTTCAACTACGATCCACCTATTCTAATTGTCAGCAGAGACAGTGAACAACTCACTACCTTCTGTCACAACCTGAGACATCTAACATCGACTGTTAGGTCACCTCTGAGTCTGTTCTTCCCCAAATTAAAAGTTCCAGTTCCACTGCCCTTTTCTCATAAGCCTCATTTTTTCGATGTTTGATGTTTACGTTGGAAGCTGTCCCCATTCCCTCTGAACTCCCTGAGCCCCATTCCAGACTGCACAAGTCTGGCGGGGTGCCGCACAGGGACAAGGACAGCTTTGCTCCTATTACATTCCACATGGCAATTTGCACCTGTTCACAAGTACAAATGAGGTCAATGGCACCTTGTACTGTAGATACATCAGTGAGACAATGCCACCTCTTCCTGCTTCCATCTTGGTGAAAGCCCCTATGGAAATATCATTTTACTACGGCTCCTGCTTTTCTCTTTGGTCAGTCCTGAATACAATGTTGAGTTATTCACTGAAAGGCATCATTTGCATTTGAAAGGGTGACTGACTTTAAATTCTGAAGAATGTGCCAAGGCCTTGCTTATTAACTGAAGAATCAGGCCTTGTAGCTGCTGGGATACCAGGTATACTCCCTGAGGCTATTAATGGCAAATCTGGTCCTGTGAAAAATGGGAAGAGGCACCACCTTCCTGAAGCTATAATATGGTTCAGATTAAAATATGTGTAAAATGCAGAGAATGGTGCCTGGAATGTAGTAAACACTAAAGAGACAGCCATTCTCTTCCCTTGGGCTTAAATTTATTTTCCATGTGTATGTGTGAGTTAAGGGAAAGGAGAGAGAGGATATGGGACAAAGAAGGACAGACAGGGCCTAAGAGTGGGGGAAACACTGATACCAGAAATGGGGCAAGACCTGAGTCTAGAAACTTCTCCCAGAGATAAGTAACCTAGAAATAGAGGAGGAGTCCTCAGGCTGTTTTTCTCATGGCCACTTTTTTCCTTGTATCTTACATCAAGACCTTTAGGCACAGGTGACCTACCCTGACCTACCTCTGAAGTAGGGGAGACAGAGAAAAGAGGGGAGGGAGAAAGTAGGAAGCTAGCAGCTGAGGGCCACATGAAGGTAGAGGAAGTCTGAGATGGAGCTTCAGTTCTAACTGACAGCACCACCCTCTAACCATAGCGATCCAGGCAACCCACGTTATAGGCCCCTTCCCCCATAACCAAGTTTCTCCAGCTGAAGGAACCCCACTGGTCTCACCCCGAGCTTTGTTTAGGCTGGCAGGGCCCAGTTACTACTATCCCATCTCTGCCTGGGTCCTCCGAGGCTGCAAAGGGTTTGGCAGCAAGCTGGGCTACTCCACAATCCCACAGCCTGGAAGGGATTGGAGAGAAACAACCAGACTTCGGATGGAAACCACTCCTCACCTCTTAGAGACTTGCTCCCCTGAGCTCTTGAGGTCCACCATCTTCATTTGGTTTCTGTATGGGAAGACCCTAGGATCCAGCTCTAGATGCAAGTTCCTGACTTTGGAGTGGAGTGATGGCAACACACACCTTGTCATCAACTGAGCTGGGGCAGGTGGGTGGGACAGGGTTTATATTTGTATTGAGCAGAGACTCAGCTTGACTAGAGAGAGCCTGGAGAGAGAGGGCTGCTGGAGTATCTGAGAGGGGCAGCATCACAGAGAAGCTCTGAAACCTATCAAGGAAAGGACCCTCGGGGCACCTGGGTGGCTCAGTCGGTTAAGCGGTTAGGCGTCAGACTTCAGCTTAGGTCATGATCTCATGGCTCATGGGTTTGAGCTCCGCATCAGGCTCTGCTGATTCCGTGTCTCTCTTTCCCACCCCCCCACTCTTGCTTTTGTGCTCTCTCTCTCAAAAATAAACATTAAAAAATTTTCTTTAAATAAAAAAGAAAAATAGAAAAGTACCCTTGAAGGAATTGCCTACTCTGGCTCTCAGCCAGTACCCAGACTCTCCTTTTGCAGCTCCAGGCCCTGGCTTTCATGCTGGCAGCCTCCTTCCACCCACCCAGGGGCTCAGAGGAGGGCTTCCCCCTTGAGCCTCCATGTGGACTTTCTAAGGCTCCGTGTGCATAGAAATGTGGCTTCCCGCACTTCGTGGCACCAGGGCCTTGCGTGAGGTTGGGAGATGAAAAGCTGGCATTACAAGGCAGCCAGTGTCTTTCATTTACTCCCAACCTCTTTGAGCCAAGTTTCCAAATAACAGGGATGGTAACTGCCCAGCGTAGCCCAAAGTCCGTTCTAAAGCTGCTTGGCAAAAAGCCACCTGACTATTACTAGCTCCCCGCAGAACGGTATGTACCAAGCTGGAGCACCGTCTCTGGTGTGTGGGTGGATTAGGTGCTATTTAACATGATAGGGCGGGCCCCTTTCCAGTTTGCACCAGCCCCCACTGTGGGCCTGCTCCATGTGTAACAGAGCCCCATTTCTCTGTAAAGCTGAACTTGCTTAGATGAGACAGCAAAGGCCAAGAGCGGGAAGCAAAGAAAAAAAAAAGCACATAATGGTGTATGGAAATAGAAATGAACCGCCTGGGGAAGGGGTATGTAGGCTGAAGAAATAAAAATTTTCTTTCGGCAGCACACAGAGAGTACAGAATCATTTCTCTGTGAACCATACTCGTGATGCAACAGGGAAGAAAGTCTACATGCTGACAAGCATATAACCCTTGAACTTTTGTTGAAAACCAAGGAAGTCACTGCAAATGCCTAGGCAGGTAGCAAGGTTTCCTGGATTCTAGTCTCAACTTGACCATTAATTTGCTCTGAGGCCTTAGGCAAGTGACTTTACTATTCTGGGCCTTGGGTTTCCTTTTTTCTTTCCTTTTTTTTTTTTTTAAAGTAGGCTTCATGCCCAGCACAGTACCCACCATGCGGCTTGAACTCACAACCCTGAGATCAAGACTTGAGGAGAGATGAAGAGTCAGACACGTAACCGACTTGTCACCTAGGCTCCCCTCTCAGTTCCCTCATCTTTAAAATAAATTAGGGAAGAGCTAAGTGAATGGTATATAGACACTCTCCATATTATTTTTGCAACTTCTCTATTAACGTATAATTGTTTTAACATAAAAAACTTTCCTAAAAAGTGAAGGGGTTACCATGAAATCCAGCAATTCCACTAGTGGGTATTTACCTAAAGAAAATGAAAACACTAATTTAAAAAGATATATGTCTCCTTTATTTATTGCAGTGCTGTTTACAATAGCTAAGATATAGAAGCAACCTAAGTATCCATCAATAGATGAATAGTTAAAAAGATGCAGTACACGTACACACACACACACACACACACACACACACAAATATTACTTAGCCATTAAAAAAAAAAAGAATGAAATCTTCCCATTTCCAACAACGTGGATGGATCTAAAGGATATAATGCTACGTGAAATAAATCAATAAGAGAAAGACAAATACCATATGACTTCACTTATATGTGGAACTTGAGAAACAAAACAAAGAAAGAAAAAAAGAGATAAAAAAAACCGGATTCTAAAATACAGAGGACAAATGTTGCCAGAGGAGAGGTAGGTGGGGGAATGGGTGAAACAAAAGTGTTAAGACACTTACTGTGATAAGCAATGAGAAATGTATAGAATTGTTGAGTCATTATATTATACACCTCAAAGGCATATAACGCTATGTTAATTATGCTTGAGCAAAAAAATACTGTTGGAATTACATCAAATTTACAAATAAATCTATCTGGGGAGATATAGTATCCCAAATTTTTTGATTACTCATACTACTTTTAGTTTCTAAGCATACAATAAATTTTTACTATTAAAAATTATTTTTTAAAAAAGGGGCATCTGGGTGGCTCAGTCTGTTAAATGTCTGACTTCGGCTCAGGTCATGATCTCTCGGTTTGTAGGTTTGAGCCCCACGACTAGCTGTGCTGACGGCTAGCTCAGAGCCTGGAGTCTGCTTCAGATTCTGTATCTCCCTCTCTCTCTGACTCTCCCCTGCTCATGCTGTCTCTCTCTCAGAAATAAATTAAAAATAAATAAATAAATACATAGAATAAATAAAATTTATAAATTTATAAATTTATTTATAAAATAAATAAATAAAATTCTCTCTTTTTGAGACAGAGAGAATAAGTAGGGAGGTACAAAGAGAGAGGAAGACAGAATCCCAAGCAGGCTCAGTGCTGTCAGCACAGAGCCCAATGTGGGGCTCCAACTTGTGAACCTCGAGATCACAACCTGAGCTGAAATCAAGAGACAGATGCCCACCCAGGGGCCCCATAAGAATTATTCTTATTGGCAAAATGTTTTGTCATTGTTTATGCTTTTTTAAAAAAATATAATTTACTGTCAAATTGGTTTCCATACAACACCAAGTGGTCATCCCAACAAGTGCCCTCCTCAATGCCCATTACCCACTCATTGTGTACACTTATAATCCTTCAATATTTCTGTAATTTCCTACTTACAGTGTCTCATTCATGGTAGCAACTGAAAAACTGCCCTGCGAGGAGAGCAAGGAGGGGGAATAAAGAAAGAAAATAAAAAAAAGAAAAACTTCTCTCTTGCATGCTACATGCTAATAAACATTCTCTATTACACCGTATTTTAGCTATTTGTTAAATTCATTTCTACTGAAAAAATGGTTTAGTTTTTTTAATGTTTTATTTATTTCTGAGAGAGAGACAGTGAGGGGCAGAGAGAGAGGGAGACACAGAATCCGAAACAGGCTCCAGGCTCTGAGCTGTCAGCACAGAGCCCAATGTGGGGCTTGAACCCACGAACCGTGAGATCATAACCTGAGCTGAAGTAGGATGCTTAACCGACTGAGCTACCCAGGCGCCCCTAAAATGATTTAATTTTTATAAAGTGTAAATGGATTTTTTAATTCTCTAACAAATAAAGTAATAATTATGCAAAAGAAAGTAAAGGAGTTCCAGGAATGATCTCCAAGATCTTCTCTAGCTCTACACTGTGATCTGTGTTCTTTTTTATTTCCATTCATATGAAAACAAGTCTCTTTCCAGCTATCGAAATAGATTTCAAAGCAGAATTGTGCCCACTCCTCCTACCACAGACAAGATGTTGATTAGCCCCAGTGCAAACCTATTTATTTTTTTGCTTTTTCCAAAAACACACTAAAAACACTCCATCCATATCCACTTTGTTCATGCAAACAAGCTAATTCATCAAGTAGGGGAAAGCTGTTTCCGGCAGTCCATGCTTACAGAATCTCAGTTTTCCCCTAGCAACTGGGCTAATTATAACTCCAGCTACCTGGTAACAGCGCTGGATTTTCCTGACATTGGCTGGCAGTTTTAAAGCCATCTCAGCTCTGCTGGTACTTCCTTTACCGAAAAGGCATCAAGGAGCCGAGAGACTGGGACAGAGGAAGCAACTACCTTCACCAGGTCAGAGCATCCAAAGGGGCTGCTCCGAACCACAGAACTTCAAAGCGGGGAGGGCTGTTAGTGACCATCCCAGGCCAGCCCACACATTTTAGACACAAGGAGCCAGAGGCCCAGAAAGTGACTTGTCTTAGCCAGGAACCTGGCAGTCTTCTTGATTTATTTCCCTTATTCTTCCCATCTCATCAATTCCCAAGTCCTATAGATATTTCACAGGTCAGTTCCCTCCCCTCTCTTCCTATTGCCACGGCCCTCATCATCTCTCTCATTTGGACTGTCCTCCTGACTTCCTGCCTTGTCTTCCCTCAGTCCATCCTCCCCACCCACTGGAAGGATCTAGCTTCTTCCCTACTACTTAAAGCCCATCAACGGCTCCTTATCTTCCTCAGGATAAAGTCTACACTTTAAAATGGCACAAAGAATTATGCCCCAGTGCTCTTCAGCCTCACTCTGTGTCTGGCACTTCAATTTAGCAACACAAAACCACTTACAATTCTCCGCACACCATGTGGCTTCTTGCCTTTGGCATCTGCTTCTGCCAATAGCCTTTTCTTTCCACCTGACCATCCGCTGACTAACTAATCATTACTTTCCTTTGAAGACAAAGCTCAGGGGTCATCTCCTCAAAGAATCCTTTGTAGATTTTTCCTTCCATCTATTCTGTTCATTTGAGTTAGTGATGCCTCATTTGAGTTTGCCTATATTTCGTATACATCTCTTTCACTGTTTTTTTATCACACTCTTATCTTTACTCATCTTTGAAACCTCAACAGCCAGCATAGCGCTCAGAATATAACAGGTACCCAATTAATGTTGATTAATAAGCAAATGGATAAATCCAAAGCTCTCTCTGATCTATCCCTTGCTTACCTTTCCAATCTCATCCTACTGCAGCTACAAGCCCTTGACACCATGTTCTGGCCCTATGGGATGACTTGACGTATGCCAAGCACACAATGCCTTTTCATGACTTTGTGCTCTCGTATATGCTGTTTCTTCTAAAATGCTTTCCCCATTCTTGTGGTGTCCTTTTAAGACTCAGTTCGAACTTAACACACTTGCAAAGCCTTTCCTGCGGATTTGGTCATTCTTCTTAGGACTTCAGAGCAATCTTATACGCCTCTACAGAAGCCTTTATTATACCACTGTTAACTTACTTGCTGTCTTTCTCTACCAGCATCTGGCACAGTAGCTGGTATACAGTAGATAGTAGATGCTGGAATGAGTGAATGCATGTGTGCAAACATGAGTAAATGAATGATGGCCAACATGATAATGCAGACAAGGGAAACATTTGAGACAGGAATTTAGAATGACTATTCTTTGAACTATATCATGCTGTTTCTATCAGTGCATGAACTGAGATGTACCTAACTAAAAGGAAGAGAAAATAGCTTTATAACAAATCTATACAGAAATATAAATTTTGCAGATATCATTAAGGAGATTATTATAAATGGAATAGAATTAAATTAGGCTCCAGAATTTAGTTTTAGATTTATTTCCTGGAGATTGGAAGAAAAGGCGTTAAATATTCAAAGAAAAAAATTTTCTTCTTCCCAAAAGGCAAGTATTATGACTTCTAATGAAAAGCTCTTAAAATGAGAAAAGTTGTGTTAAGGAAAAACACACAAGTTGTTTTGGTTCAAGGTTTCCACAACATTTAAGTTGTTTTGGTTCAAGGCTTCCACAACGTTTTAAACTAACTATAATGGCTATGGAAAAGGTTTTTTTTATTGTAGTAAAATATACATAATATAAAATATACTATTTTAACCATTTTTAAGCATATAGTTCAGTGGCATTAAATACATGCATATTGTTGTATAGTTATCCATTTCAAGAACTTTTTCCCAACTGACTGTACCCATTAAACAATATCTCCCCTTCTGCACCCATCCCCAGCCTCTGGCCACCACCATTCTACTCTTTGCCTCTATGAATGTGACTACCCTACGTACCTCATATAATGTAATAGTTGTTCTTTTGTGATTGGTTTATTTCACTTAGCATAATGTCCTCAAAGTTCACCCATGTTGTAGCCTATGTCAAATTTTCCTTCCTTTTTAGGGTCGAACAATATCCCATTGCACATGGGTACCACATTTTGTCCATCCATTCATCTGTCAATGGACATTCAGGCTGGGGAAGGGTTGGCTACTGTGAATGATGCTGCTACAAACATGGGTGTCCAAATATCTGTTTGAGTCCCTGCTTTCACTTCTTTCAGGTATATACTTAGAAGTGGAACTGCTGGGTCATAGCATAATTCTATGTTTAACTTTTTTAGGAAGCATCATGCCATTTTCCACAGCAGTTTCTTGAGCATGCACAATGTTTCCAGTTTTTCCACATTCTGGCCAACATATCTTACTTTCCATTTTTCTGGGTGTTTTTTTGCCTGTTAGTTGCCCTAATAGCTGTGAAGATGCTACATTTTTTAAACCAAGAACACAAATACTTGTTACAACTATTTAATGAATGGAGTCTCCCTACATTCTTCTTACTTCTACTCCCACAAAGAAGAGGAAATGGACAGACATGCCTTCACAGCCCTCAGAAAGCTGAGAATGAGGAGTCACACACCCAGTGTGCACAGACATAGGCCCACATGGGCTATGCTCACACCAGGCTTCCAGAGAACTATTTAAAAGTAGTTTGTGGCCGGGGCGCCTGGGTGGCTTAGTCGGTTAAGCGTCTGACTTTCGCTTAGGTCATGATCTCGCGGTTCGTGGGTTCGAGCCCCGCGTCGGGCTCTGTGCTGACTGCCAGCTCGGAGCCTGGAGACTGTTTCAGTCTGTGACTCCCTCTCTCTCTGACCCTCCCCTGCTCACGTTGTCTCTCTCTCTCTCTCCTAGAAATAAATAAAACATTAAAAAAAAAAATTAAAAAAAAAAAGTAGTTTGTGGCCAGAGTTCCCCTTACTTCTCTTCTCTTTACTTAGATTTCTCCCTTCCCTACTCTGTACATTTCTTAAAGTTCATGTAAATAAAACATGGGGGGCGGGGGATAAAAAACTCAGCAGCTAACTAAACAAGGTGCCCAACTATAAAAACTGTCAACTCTGTTAAATATAAGAAGAAAACCATTCACTTCAACAGCAACGGCAGCAATCACTCTGGGCAATAGCCTGAGAGAGCACCCATGCTCGAGTATATGTCTCCAGGTATGCAGGATAGTAATAATCCTTCACGCTTGTTTAACATCTCACACATTAAAACATGTCTGCATATGGGGAGAACGGCAGGGCATGGATTTATGCCTCCCTTTTAGGAAACAAAGGCTCAGAGAAGTTATGGACAAGGCCAAGGATATGTAGCTAGGAATGGATAAATACAGAATTCAGGTTTTCCGATTGGGTCCAAAAGTTGTGCCCTACATTTTGATACCCCCAAAGATAGTAGTTCTTCTGTAATAGTCTTCCACTGGTTCAAGTCAAAGTTCCTAAATTAGGGGCGCCTGGGTGGCTCAGTCAGTTAAGCGTCCGACTTTGGCTCAGGTCATGATCTCACAGTTTGTGGGTTCGAGCCCCACGTTGGGCTCTGTGCTGACAGCTAGCTCAGAGCCTGGAGCCTGTTTCGGATTCTGTGTCTCCCTCTCTCTCTGCTCCTCCCCTGCTCATTCTCTGTCTCTCAAAATAAATAAACATTAAGAAAAGAGTAAAAAAAGAAATTAAAAAAATGATTGGACTTATCCAATAATTGGACTTATCTGGATAATTTTGTCATCTCTCAATTTGTCACAATAATGGCAAATACTTCTTGAGGGCTTACTGTCTGATAGGCATTGTGCTGTTTTCAACTAATTGGCTCATTTAAGCCTCCCTCAGATTCTATAAGATAGGTGCTGTTACAACACCCACTTCATTCAGCTCAGAGAAATCATAGTTATTTTCCTAAATTAACGCAAGTAGCAAGTAGTAAATCAAGATTCTATCTCAGGTCTGTTAGGACGTAACTCTTAACTACTATGCCCATGATCACCGAATAGTAGAAATGATGACAATTTAGGAGACACGTGAAATCAGGAGGCTGTTTATCATGGGTTTTAAGATCTACTACAAAAGCGTGCTATGTATATACTTCAAAGTTTGCTCTGGAAAAATATCATCCAATCTCAAAGATGAGAGACCACAGCTCAAAGAAGTCAGGCAGTTGAAGGGCCAACACACCATGAAACACAACTCTTCCCACTCCTATCTAAAGGCCAAGACCACCTTAACCTTCTGGTATCAATTATGTCCTATCTAAACATGGACTCTACCTGGTCCAGGACAATGACATTCCCTTTTTCCTGCTGGCTTTGTTATTGGATCTGGCCCTGTCTGATTTTAAATTCCATTCTTAAAATGGAACCTTAAATCATTTTTAAAGCAACTCTGGGTAATAATAAATCCACACAAGTTTAACAAGTAAGTAGTCATCATGGTGCAAGACACAGGAGAAGGTGGTTTTGTGTGCTGTTTGGGGCCTGGGTGTTTACCACACAGCAGTGCATTTCATACATTCCAGGGCCGGGCATATTTCAGTCAGTTGATTCAAGCAAGTGGCTGCACACTCGGCTATCAGGAGACGATGCAGGATTGGATAATCAACAACGAGGAAGTCAGCCAAGTTGCCACCCAGAAATTATTTACCAGAGCAGCTGCAGTCCAGAGCCAGTGTCCCTAGGAGCGGGCCACCCAGTGTCCCTAGGAGCAGGCCATCCCAGTCTCTCTAGGAGCGGGCCACCCGATCTCCCTAGGAGTGGGCCATCCCAGTCTCCCTAGGAGCAGGCTATCTCAGTCTCCCTAGGAGCGGGCCTCCCAGTCTCTCTAGCAGCAGGCTATCTCAGTCTCCCTAGGAGAGGGCCACCCAGTCTCCCTAGGAGCGGGCCACACAGTCTCCCTAGCAGCGGGCCACCCAGTCTCCCTAGCAGCAGGCCATCCCAGTCTCCCTAGGAGTGGGCTATCTCAGTCTCCCTAGGAGCAGGCCTCCCAGTCTCCCTAGGAGCAGGCTATCTCAGTCTCCCTAGGAGCGGACCACCCAGTCTCCCTAGGAGCGGGCCACCCAGTGTCCCTATGAGTGGGCTATCTCAGTCTCCCTAGGAGCGGACCACCCAGTCTCCCTAGCAGCGGGCCACCCAGTCTCCCTAGGAGTGGGCTATCTCAGTCTCCCTAGGAGCGGACCACCCAGTCTCCCTAGCAGCGGGCCACCCAGTGTCCCTAGGAGTGGGCCATCCCAGTCTCCTAGGAGTGGGCCATACTCAGCTGTGGTTCATTGACAGCGTTTTCTCACTAACTTTGGTCCAGAAGCAGGAGCTGAATGTCCTGCAGTGGCTTCTCATATGCTCTATGTGTTTAAAATGGTCTTCCCACAAAGACTGAACCTACAATTTATATTTGCTACCGACAGGGGGAAGTGGTACCTAATCACAGAGGCATGTGCCCCAGTTTCTTTGTGTTGAGGGTAAGCAGTCTCATCCTGTGGTTTTCCTTTTTTTATTGCTTACAAAAATGGACATTTGGAGGACAGTTAAACATTCAATGGAAAAGCTTCCAGCCCCACAGAACCAATTTTTATGTATAATGTAACACTATTTTGTTAATCCATAGGTAGTAGGAGTTTTAAGATTATTTCTGGATTCTCTGAATAGCTCAAAAGACAGAAACTCTTAACTTCTTTTTTAATTTACTTGCTTTGAAGTGGATTCTTCTAGGTATTTACATAATTCTCTAACTCTTACACCTTTTTAAAAAATTTTTCTTAATATTTTTGAGAGAGAGGGTGAAAGAGCGAGCAGGGGAGGGGCAGAGAGAGAGGGAGACACAGAATCTGAAGCAGGCTCCAGGCTCTGAGCTGGAGCCCGACGCGGGGCTCAAACTCACGGACCATGAGATCATGACCTGAGCCAAAGTCAGACGCTTAACTGACTGGGCCACCCACGCACCCCTAACTCTTAAAACTTCCCATGTGAGTAAACATTCATGTTGCTGCTTTTACAATTAAGGATTATATCGATTTTAGTCCCTCCCTCAATCAACTACCTAAGGACTTGCTACTTGGGAAGAGAAAGATCGAACCCTCTCTCCAGCCCTTTTTAAAGTTTCCCATTATTTCTCTTGCCTGAAGCCATCATGGTGAAATGTTTGACTGTCTCTAATTTTTCACTCCTTAGTGAAAATCTGCTGTGACAAAAATATGTAAAATGATAAAATAATTACTTTTCCATAAGAGACTGACACTACATATGTCTCACAATATTGGTTTTATTTAAAAGAGTCCTGCATACAGCACCCAAGTTATTGTGGATTCTGACTCAGTTGGGTGTGATTTCATGTTTTTACTATATTTAAAGAAGTGTCTTTCCAACGCTAAAGAAAAATCAAGCTAAATTTGGTCAGAGAACAGGGCTCTAAATTCATACCTGAACTGCCTGATTTACCATGTGATGCACCACATGTCACCCCGGATGTCACTGTCACAGCTACGTCATTGCCCTAACCTTATCGACTCACAGTGTGACTGATAAGGATGAACGTAAGGCATATTCATGGATATAGCAGAAGGTGAGATTAAAAGAGCCAAATCTCTTTCTCATTTTAAAATCTCATAACTATTACTACTGGCATTACTATGGGTAATCTAATGCCTCCTCACATACTTATAAAGCTACAAAGTTTACAAAGTGCAGTGACAGAAGTCTTATTTCATCTTTAGGGCTGCTGCTTATTCATACTCTTTACAAATAATTTTCAGGGCCTATGGTACTGTGCAATATTCTTTTTTTTTAAATTTTTTAACATTTATTCATTTTTTGAGAGAGAGATAGAGTGTGAGTGGGGGAGGGGCAGAGAGCAAGAGGCACAGAATCCAAAGCAGGCTCAAGGCTCTGAGCTGTCAGCACAGAGCCTGACACAAGGCTAGAACCCATGAGTGGTGAGATCATGACCTGAGCCGAAGTCAGACGCTTAACCAACTGAGCCACCCAGGTGCCCCTGTGCAGTATTCTTAATGCCAATTCTACAGAGGCTAGGACAGACTCAGAAAGGTTAAGGAACTTGCTCAGGTCCCCTGATTGTCCAGGGTTCCAGCTGGAGTGGTTTTCTGATCCCTTGTCCTTCCATCAAAATGGAGCTGTCCAGGGGCACCTGAGTGGCTCTGTCGCTTAAGTGTCTGACTTGGCTTAGGTCATGGTCTCGAGGTTCATGGGTTTTAGCTCCACATTGGGCTCTGTGCCGACAGCTAAGAGCCTGGAGACTGTTTCAGATTCTGTGTCTCCTTCTCTCTTTGTCCCTTGCCCGCTCACACTCTGTCTCCGTCTCTCACTCAAAAATAAATATTAAAAAAAAATTTTTTAATGGAATTGCCCAAAGTGGCTTCTATCATTCACTACATATGGGATAAACTAATTTCAACTATGATATTAATGATTGATGATGGCTTTATGTGTTTTGCTTTCCAAATAAGAAGAGCATTTTAACTTAAACCTTTAGTGCTTAACAAGCAATCATAGCCAAATGGGAGGAGTAATATGACAAATGGATCAAACAAAGATTTGGTAAGAAAGGAAGGGAGGCGACACGGTAGCCTGAGATCTCTTAAATCCTATGATGTTAGTAAGTACCTGACTACTCTGTACGTAAGACTAGGAAAAGACAGGGCCTAATGGCAAAAAGGGTCATCACCTCTGCATGTGACAATATCTTCCCCACCCTGCCCCTCTAGAATCTTCTCCAGGGGAGTCATGGTGCCATCCCATGCCCCACCCAAATGTTCCCTGAAGACTGTCTCCTTAGCCAGTGCAGAGCAGAGGGTGAGACCAAATGACTCAAGCAGTCGGTTGATTCAAGCTAAAAAAAAGCCCTTTCCCTCAAATGATCTAAGAAACTGCTTCTTCCTTCGGCCTTGCTTTGGAGACAGTTAATGGAAAAATGCCTCTCCCTCTGCACAATGAACAAATTCATTCACTATTTCTATCCTGAGGCAAAGACATTCTCCCTGCCTCTCCATCTCTCTACACCCCTCTATCTCTCCGCATTACCAACCCTCACTTGGCAATATCCTCCTTGACCCTGACCCCTGGCCACTTCATGGAGGCAAGTGCCCTCAGCAGCCACATAGGAGATGAAAGGTGAGTCTGGGCCAATTTCAGGAAAATTCAGCTTAAAACATGGAAATCCAGGACCAAGAGAAAACAGAGCAAAATCCCTTAGAATGTAGCTGTGCACAGTAACTGAATTTACCAAATAACTGGGTTTCAAAGGTACCAGTTACTCCTCTGATCCAACATATCATCTGGCAGCCTGCAAAAGCTTCCCAACCTTCTTCCCAACAGGACCCGGCAGGCGCGCACAGACAATGATAATGTTTGTGCAGTCTTTTGGTGTAAACAGCTGGAGATCTAGAAGCTCTGAAAAAGTCAGAGGCAATGGTCTCCGGGTCACCCAGGCCACTGCAGAGACTGGCCAGACACGAAGAGGGCTGAGGAAACCAATACCGTAGTAACCAGTTAGGAAGCTTCATCCCAAAGCCTACCATCCTCTTACCATGGTGCTGCCTCATGTCAGCCCCCACTGAGGCACCCCCCTCTTCCCCACCCAAATCACTCACCCATCGACCAAGACAGGAAAGCGCACCCCCTCCCACCCTCAGGCCAGCTGCTAGGCTGTCAGCACCCTTTTCTTCATCTTTAGGTGGACTAGTCTTATGCCTGATGATGCCTAAGATTTGGTCTTTCAAGTTTATGTGCATAATCATCTTCAAACACAGGCATGAAATTCTCAGAGAACAGAACTGTGCTTAGCCCCTGCCCTTTGCTCTATCAGCTCACTCTCTGCCCTTCCCCCTCCTGGGACAGAGCTAGAAGGGGCCCTTCTCTAGCTGAACTTAGGGCCTGGAAACTACCTGCTGCAGTCACCCCTGGGCCTTTTAAAAATGCTAATTTCCAGGGGGTCCTGGATGGCTCAGTCCTAAGACCATGTGACTCTTGGTGTCCCAAGTCGGAGCCCCATGTTGGGTGTAGAGATTATAAAAAAAAAAGAACAAATAAACTTTTAAAAGTATGCAAGTTCCGGGGCGCCTGGGTGGCTTAGTCGGTTAAGCGTCCGACTTTCGCTTAGGTCATGATCTCGCGGTACGTGGGTTCGAGCCCCGCGTCGGGCTCTGTGCTGACTGCCAGCTCAGAGCCTGGAGCCTGTTTCAGAGTCTGTGACTCCCTCTCTCTCTGACCCTCCCCTGCTCACGCTCTCTCTCTCTCTCTCTCCCCTAGAAATAAATAAAAACATTAAAAAAAAAAAAGTATGCAAGTTCCTAAGCTCCTCTTGCCTTGCATTAGTAAACCAGAACCCTGGGGTGAGGCAGGGTTCATTTTAAGCCAGCTCCCAAGGGTGAGTGTGCCGAACACCTCACAGGCGTTTGAGAGCCTCTGATTCCGTCCAGCTCGCTTTCTTTACAGAAGGAAAGTACAAAACGGGCACAAATGAGGTGAAACGGGCTTGTCCAAGGTCACCTGAGCGCAGCCGGTCAGGTTCAGGTGACCAGCCTGGGGCGTGGGACCCGCCTCCCTCCCTAATTAGCAGAAAGAGCCCGGGCAGCAGTAGGTGGGCAGCCGCCCCCTGCACTCACCCCTGCACTCACCCGCTTGTAGACGTCCTCCCGGCTGGCCTCATACTTCTGTTGCATGCGCTCCTCCAGGAAGTAGATGCGCAGCTTGAGGCTGAAGTTCTCCTTCTTCAGGTCATTGAGGTGCTGGGACAGAGTGCGATATCCATTAGACATGGTGGGCAGCCCATGGGGAGCAGCCTACCCGATCGCCTGTCACCCTAGGAACATGGTGCGGCTGGGCCTGAGGCGAGCCGCTGGGACGCCGCAAGGCTATGGCGACATGACCCCGGTGGGTGGCTGGCGTAGTCTCTCTCTTTGGGGACCGGGGACGGGGCTCCCTGCTCTGGGTGGCCGAGCACAGCGCACTTTCCTTTTTTACCTCTGGGAGATATTTGCGGAATCCCTGACAGAGGAACACGCTGCGTGAACTCAGACACAAGTGGTGTAACCCGACTCCGCGCTGGGACTGGGCTGTCACCCTCCCCGAGCCTCCCAGGCCCAACGGCAGGCAGTTAGGCAGGCAGTTAACAGCTTCTCAGAGAAGAGAGAAAGCGGACCCCCAGGAGCTTCCAGGAAACGGGGAGTGGGACTACTTCAAGGTGCTGGTGGGCTTGCACAAAACAGAAGGACGTGAAGGTCTGTGTGTGTGTGAGAGCAGGCACTGAAGTTTCTGGTGGGTTTATTTGTACAATAAAACCCAAAGGAGGGCGTGTGGCTGGCTCGGGGCTGGTAGAGTGTGCCACCCTTGATCTCAGGGTGGGAGTTCAAGCTCCACGTTGGTTGGCAGTAGAGTTTACTAAAACAAACAAGCAAGCAAAACAAAACAAAACAAAGCTGTGTGGCCAGAAGCAAGCAATAGGTTCCCATCGGAAGAGCACGTGTACATAAAATGGGGACCACATGGCAAACATCCCCTTTCTGTCAGGTGCAAATCTTAAAGGGCTATTAACTGGAGGGTTCTCCAACTTCCTCTGATGATCCAGAATTCACCTCTAATCAGTTCCTTCCCAGTTTTTCTCCCTGGACTTCTCAAGCCCTGAGGCAGTTAAATAAATAGTCTTTACTACACCATGTGCTTCCCACCCCGAAGGAAAGAGTAAATCTCCCAGTTCCGTGGAATCTTTGCAGACTGTTGACCGGTTAGACCGCCTCACAAAGAGATGGGGTCAAGGGCTCCTTCTTCCAAGGGATAATGGAAAGAAAGGGTTGGGACTAGGGGTGGGGGTTGGGGAGGGGGGTAGGCGTCAGTCTGGAGCCCAGAGATTTCAGCCAGTCACTGGTTCTTAACTCAGGCACCTGCCAAGTGAAGCCAGGCACTCATCACCAGATCCTGCTCGTAAAGCAATTCAAGATGCTTGAATGACAGCTGCAACATTACCAGGAAGTATTATTTATATCACATCCACATGGGACATTGAAGGTGACCGGGAGACCATCCTACAGCACAGATATGAAACATAGGTTCTTGTGCCAGTAATACCAGGTTGAAAAAGAAATTAATATTAACGTCTAAAGGAAACTAAAACCTTGATACTTAAATCAAGTACTCATTTCTTCCCTAACCTACCTGCTCTTCATTCTCCTAATTCTTTCCTAATTCTTCATAATAATTTGAATCAACATCTGAGGATCCACTGGGTAGTATGACTGATACAAAGATGAAGCTAGCTCCAACTCTCAAAGAGCTGGGTGGCTATATAAATACAGGGGTGTGTTTTACCCTAGAATCTTCCAATCCTGTGTTATTCAAACGTTTCACATTTTATACTGCAATCCATCCAGTATACACACACGTATGCACACACATAACTGAACTAAAAGTTTCGCAAAGTAATGTTACCATCGTCATGTGTGATGTACTCTTGCGTTTTCTATTCTATTATTCTTCCTGGAGGTGGGGGGGACCCGTGGAATTGATTTCATGACCCATGGATACTTTTTGTCCTGAAGTTTGAGACACACTGCATCTCTGGGAAACCAGAAGAAAGAGTGATTAATTCTCACTGGAATGATGACAGATGCTTCTCTAAGAGCTGCACTTGTACTGTCCTTTCAAAGACTGAAAAAGTCTGAGTGAATAAAGTGTCCTCACTCGGGAGGGCATAATTAGAACTGAGCATTCACTCAAATAAATTTGGATTATAAGTAGACAACACATTTCTTACCACTGACTGTAGCTTAAGACAAAATATTCCTCATTTCTTAAAAAAGGTACACGTTTCAATTCATTTAGCTGTTTTCATTAAATCTGTGCTCTTAGAATAAAGGAGTGTCATTCAGGCTTAGAGACCGTGAGGAAGAGGAAAATCTAAATAAAAACTCAGAAGATCCTTTTCTGGTCTGAGCTCTGTTGCTAAATAGCTGTATGACCTTGGAAATTCACTTCCCCAGAGGCCTGAGTGTCCTCATTTATAAAATGAAGTGGTTGGAAAGTAGCTGATTTTTAAGGCCCTTTTCTGGTCTAAGCTCCTAGAGGAATAACCTCCTTATAATCTAGGTATTATCTACCTACTACTATTTTGCACAAGGGGAAACAGGCTGCCGGATTCTAGATGAGTGTTTAATCATGATTCCAATGAGTACTTAGATTCTTTTATCACATAAGATCATTTAATATAAGTTATAAGGAGCACCTGAGTAGCTCAGTCAGTTAAGCGTTCGACTTCAGCTCAGGTCAAGATCTCAATGGTCTGTGAGCTCGAGCCCCACGTTGGGCTCTTTTCTGACAGCTTGGAGCCTGAAGCCTGCATCAGATTTTGGGCGTGTGTGCGTGCATGTGTGTGTGTGTGTGCCCCCTCCTCCACTTGTGCTCTGTCTCTCTCTCAAAAATAAATAAACAATTTATGTGGAAACTAATTTGACAACAAACTATTTGTAAAAAAAAAATAAAATAAATAAAAAAAATAAAATTCACTCATCTCAAAATTAAAAAATAATAATAAATAAATAAACATTAAAAGTATTTTAAAAATAAATAAATAAAAGTTTTATGAAGGGGCGCCTGGGTGGCTCGGTTAGTTAAACGTCCAACTCTTGATCTCAGCTCAGGTCTTGAGCTCAGGGTCTTGAGTTCAAGCCCTACACTGGACTCCACACTGGGCATGGAGCCTACTGGAAAAAAAAAAAAAAAGGTTTTATGGAAAGTAAGGTTCCATATGAATGCAGGGTATTCTTACTCAACCTATTTCTTTCTCCACATTAATGCCTGTTTCCTCTTATGCCCAGTGATATCTTGCTTTTCTATCTCTCTGGCCCTTTTTCTGTTTTTTTTTTTGTTTTGTTTTGTTTTTTTTTTCCAGCTCCTTAAAGTAAGTGCTTAAACAATGGTTAGTTCTTCCGCCTTCTGATTGTGTTCTCTTCATACATTCTCCCTCAGAGATATTATCCACTTCTAGGGTTATGGCTGTGGTTTCCCCAACAACCCCCAAGCCTTCCCTGAGTCCTCTTCCCCAACACCTACCCCTACATATCCAGCTCTTGACTCAGCCTGAATGCTCCATTCTCACGGCAGACCTCACAGCATAGACTTTTGCAAAAGTCTGCCACGTCGGTCAGACATCGCTATAGCCATCTGTTCTCCACATTTTAGTCAAAGTAATGTTTTCAAAACTCAAATCCTGACATCTCCCTTACTTGAAGCCCTTCACAGGCATCTCATCACTCTTAGAATAAAAGAAAACGCCATCACTCCTCCTCGAGAAACCCTGACTCTTTTTTCAGGTCCTAATTCTGATCCTACCCAAACAAAAGCCTTCCCTGCTACCTTCCCCTGGAAAGATGTCTCCCTCTTTGAACTCCTAAGGCATGTATCAACATTTGCAAGTGTTCACATGGTGCCTCATGACATTGCTTATCTGTGGTCTTCAAGGGTTACTGACACCTTTTAGGGCTCTTGAACTTTTCGTGTGTTTATGTCTCTCCACCTAGTCTGTGAGCCACCCAAGGGAAGGGTGAACGATTCCCTCATCTTTATTCCTTCAGCTCCTCTGACAGCCAAGAAGAGCTGCCCAGGAACACTCAGCCCACTGTGCAGTCACAGCCCACTGACAATCACCCAGACCACACGAGGGTGTTTCAGGGCTGAAAAGGCATATTTACTCTGTCACTGCATAGTATTTAGGAAGCACTCTCTAAATACTCTAAATATTTGTTGAATTGATGAACAGATAAGTATTCCATATGTATTTTATTTTTTGCTGATATGATTTGTTAGATAGGTGCTAGTCTGCTGATATTATTCTCCCCCATTTTCCAATAATATAGAAAGGTTTGTTTTAATAGCTCCAAAGAAACACTTACTAGAATGGTTACTGTAGAAAAAGCTTATATGCCCACCCAGACCTTTTTCCTGAACTCCAATCTGCATCTAACGTCCTAGTAGAAATGTCCACTCGAATAGAGATCTGTCGTACTTGTGGCATCTGAACCTGAACTCCTGACCTTTCCTAGCACACACGTTCCCTCCCCAGTGGACCCCATTTCAGTTTGTAACAACTCACTACCTGCAGTTGTTTGGGCCAAAATCTTTTGAATCATTCTTGTCTCTTCTTTCTCATCTCTTCTGTCTGTAGATCTCATTATTTCTACTTTGTATCTGTATATAAAGTACTGCTGCACTGGTACCTCTACCACTCTGGCCCAAAATACTGTGACTGATCTCTCCCCTAAATTATTTAAATAGCCCCCAGAACTGGTCTCTCTGTCCCCACCCTTGCTCTCCTATTCTATTCTTAACACAGTAGCCACAGTGACCCTTGAAAATACATCAGATTACTCCTCTGCTGGAAACCCCACTGGTTTTCCAACAAGTTTAGAGTGAAATGCTAGCCTTCGTTAGGCCATGAGGCCCGAGGCACTGCGGAACCCAGAGCCTGGCTCCTTGCCCAGTCCTATTTCATCCTACTACTCTCTCCGTACATGCTTTGCTCCAGCCACACTCTCTTTGCTGTTTCTCAAAAACAGCAAGCACCTTCCCTCCTCAGGGCCTTGGGGCTTGTTGGTCCTTCTATATGGTGTGTTCTTTCTCTGTCTCTAGAGACCTGCTGACTATCTTCCTCACCTTCTTCAGGTCTTTGATCAAATAGCACTTCCTCAAGGAAGTGACCACCCTATTTATTTATTTTTTTTTAATTTTTTTTTTTTTAGACAGAGAGCACAATTGATTGAGAGGCAAAGAGAGAAAGAGAGAGAGAATGGGGGCTTACCCAATGTGGGGTTCAAGTTCACCCGATATGAGACTCGAACTCATGAACCATGAGATCATGACCTAAGCCAAAGTCAGTGGCTGAGCTTAACCCACTGAGCCACCCAGGTGCCCCTGGGTTAAACGTTCGACTGTGGCTCAGGTCATGATCTCACAGTGCATGAGTTCGAGGCCCACGTCAGGCTCTGTGCTGACAGCTCAGAGCCTGGAGCCTGCTTTGGATTGTGTCTCCCCCTCTCTCTGTCCCTCCCCTGCTCATGCTCTGTCTCTCTCTCTCAAAATAACATTTAAAAAATTTTTTTAAACAAACAGGGAATAATATATGACAAATTACTATCAAAGGACAACATGGACTGTACAAATAGTAAAAACCGTAGAAAATAGGAAAGAGCAGCTGTCAGAGAAGGTNTGGGGGGGGAAGGGGGAGGGGGAGAACAGAGGCCAAGCCAGACAGGTAGAAGGTACCACAGGTGCTGAGGGCCTCCTGGACTGAGCACACCGTCCTATGATGGGAGGGAGAGGGTGGGAAGCACAGAGCCGTTGTGGGAAGATCCTAAAAGGGAGGGTAGGGAGCCTGAGTGTGGTCCTCCAGGCAGTCAGATCCAGGCTCTCCATCTGCACAAGGGGCGAAGAAAAGAGCAAGGGAGGAGGGTCTGCAGCTGTGCACTAGGAAGACTGTTTTGTTGTTGTTTGTGTTTTGTTTACTTGTTCATGTTCTGTAGCTTTAACAGACCAACAGAATGCACATTCCTGGGCCGCACACTAAACCTGCTAGATCAGGCCTTTTGTGGGCAGGTCTCAGATCTATGTGTCTATAAACTCTGCATTGCTGGGGAAATAACACTGCGGATTCCTGAGCAAGGGGCAGAGCTTGTCTGCGTTCTTCCTTCTTTTACATAGAACATCGAAAATCTGCACTATTCTCTCAAAATATTTTTTCCCCACACATTAATGGCTCTCCCCTCTTCTTTCTTTAATTTCTTCCTCCCGCTGCTTCTTAATGTATTAGTTGAGACTGAAATAAGACTTTAATAAGGATTCAATCAATGCCAAGTATAGGAGGAGGATTACAACCCAGCTGTTGTATGTCATGCCCCATTAACATAACCAACTGTCAAGTCGGCCTTGGAAAAAAACTCAGCTTCACATTTGCTTAATCATCTTCAGACCCCCCAGACTGCTCTCCTAATGGAAATGGTTGAAAACATATTAATCTCTCGCCAATCTCTCCCCTAAAAATAAAGTTCCACTCCACTGAAAATGATTAATCATCTTAATCGACATTCTTTTCAAATATAACTTCTGCAACTTAAACTCTATTAATTTGATATCTTTGACAATTCATACCTACATTTTATGAAATAAAATTATTCTCAAGCAACTTAATATGGTAAACAGAGGAGCAGAAGAGTAGTGTGTTAAGTAATCCTTGACATCTTATCCATTAATAAATAGGCAACAAATATTATCACTATTATGCATATTTATCCAGGTGGGATAGCATGGCATTAAGGAAACAGCAATAGCTTTGTAACCAAAGAAAACTAGGTTCAAATCCCAGCTCTATTTTCTAATTGTGTAATTTTGGGAAAGATACTTAATAGTAATGCAGTGTAGGAAAGGAGATTGGGACCTGGGTAGGCTGCTAAGAGGGTTGCAATTGTATCTTTACCGCTGACTTTTTTTGTTTTTAAGCTTATTATTTTTTGAGAGAGTGTTCACGCACGCACGTGAGTTGGGGTGGGGGCAGAAACAGAGAGAAAGAGAGGATCCCAAGCAGGCTCTGTGCCATTAGCACAGAGTCCGATGTGGGGCGTGAACTCGCGAACCCATGAGATCATGACCCAATCCAAAATCAAGATTTGGATGCTTTTCCAACTGGGCCACTCGGGCGCCCCTAACTTTCTCTTTTTAATCTGAGGCAAACAGAGTCAAAATAATATTTGTTACATTTTAGATATTGGGTACATGGACAAATATTTTATTCTTTGTGTGTTCCTGTTTGTGTAAAATAGGTCATAATTTTTAAAAATGATTTCAAAGGGAATGAAACTAGGAATTACAGGGAGGTGCTATGAATTAGGAGGATAAATTCTCTGGTAAAGTTGGATGTAATGAACTTATTGCCATACTCCATCCATACCTTTGTCCATCAAATATTTACTGAGCACTTACATTATGAGGACAGCATATTTTCCGTCACAAAAGGGACTGGACTGAAAGTAAAAGACCACTTGTCAGGGATTTTGTGAAGTCTTCACACATCAGCTCTAGTGAGCTCTAGAGAATCCTCACCTATCCTGAGAATCTGTGTGCGAAGCATGTTTTCTCATAGAAACAATATGACCAAAGGCAGCATTAGGGAGAAAGCTATAACTTTCTGAAGAAACACAAAAGTTTAACTCCCTGGGCTTGTATTACAAAATTAACTGGATACAATTATGCTGTCTTCACAACGACAATGTACAAAGGACTTTCATGTATATTATTTCATTTTGTCTGGTGAAGTAAGCAGATTAGACACTATTATCTCCTTTACTATCCAGGATAGTGAGACATCAAGAAGTTAGCTGACTTGCTCATCTAGAAGGTGGAAAAGCACAGACTACTGATTCCAACGGTCTGACCCACATTCATACTCATCAGGGCCTTAATCCTGACACTAGATGACTCCTGTGAACTTGGGATTCCCTTGTGACTGATAAAGTACTTCCAATTCTACCTCATGTCCCTGCATCTCTTAAAAAGGTACCCCTCACTGTACACCAGTCAGAGTGGCTAAAATTAATAACTTAGGAAACAACAGGTGTTGGTGAGGATGTGGAAAAAGAGGAACCCTACTGCACTGCTGGTGGGAATGCAAACTGGTGTAGTCACTCTGGAAAACAGTGTGGAGATTCCTCAAAAAATTAAAAATAGAACTACCCTATAACCCAGCAATTGTACTACTAGGGATTTAGCCAAGGGATAAAAAAAATGCAGATTTGAAGGGGCACATGCACCCCAATGTTTATAGCAGTAATATCAACAATGGCGAAGTTATGGAAAGAATCCAAATGTCCATCAACTGATGAATGGATTAAGAAGATGTGATACACACACACACACACACACACACACACACACACACAATGAAATACTACTCAGTGATTAAAAAGGATGAAATTATGCAATTTGCCAATAATGTGGATAGAACTAGAGGGTATTATGCTAAGAGAAATAAGTCAGTCAGAGCAAGACAGATATCATATGATACCACTCATTTGTGGAATTTAAGAAACTTAACAGATGAATATAGGGGAAGGGAAGGAAAAATAAGATAAAAACAGAGAGGGAGGCAAACCGTAAGAGACTCTTAAATACAGAGAACAAACTGAGAGTTGATGGGGGTGGGGGAATTTCCATGCGTGATGGGCATTAAGGAGGGCACTTGTTGGGATGAGCACTGGGTGTTACATGTAAATGATGAATCACTGGGTTCTACTCCAGAAGCCAAGATTACATTTTATGTTAACCAACTTGAGAATAAAAAAGAAAGAAAAAACTACCCCTCACTGTAAATAATCTTCCTTGTGACCCAGGAGGATTTGACCACCTAAACTTACATAAAACATAGTTTTCCCCATTTTCAAGAGGAATAAACCAAATCATCAGGACTCAAGAGGTTAAACATAGCATTACCATATGACCCAGCAATTCCACTCCTAGTTACATGCCCAAGAAAATGTGTGGACACAAAGTCTTGTATACAAACGTTCATAGAAGCATCATAAATAAGAGTTAACAAATAGAAATATTTCAAATCTCCATCAACTGATGAAAGGATACTAAGTGTAGTATATCCATACAACAGAATATTTTTCAGTCATAAAAAGGAATGAAATACTGATACTTCGTACAACATGGATGAACTTTCGAAATGTATTTATGTGAAAGACACTGAACAAAAAGTCACATATTGTATGATTCTTTATATGAAATATTCCGGAAAGGCAAAGAGAGAGAGAAAGTGGATGAATGGCTTCCAGGGGCTGCAGAGAGAGGGAATGGAGAGTGACTGGGAATAAATAGGTGTGAGATTTTTTGGGGGGGGAGATGAAAATGTGGCGTAACTAGGTAATGGTAATTGTTGTACAACTTAGCAAATATACTGAAACCATGGAATTGTACACATTAAAAGGGTGAATTTCACCGTGTGCAAATTAAATTTCAATAAAGCTGTTACTTAAACCACAAGAAGAAAGAGATCCAAGCTGGGAGAGGTAACTTGCTTGGTCCTTTGCCTTTTACAAAGGATTTTCAATGACAAAGAGTCAAAGTCCAATTCAATTCAATTCAATTCAGTAAAAAGCAAATGGTTTACAACTGATCATTTCTAGGGGCACCCGGGTGGCTCAGTCAGTTAAACGCCCGACTTTGGCTCAGATCATGATCTTGCAGTTCATGAGTTTGAGCCCTGCATCAGGCTCTGTGCTGATGGCTCATAGCCCGGAGCCTGCTTCATATTCTGTATTTCCCTCTCTCTGCCCCTCCTCCACTTGTACCCTGTCTCTTGCAAAAAAGAAATATTTAAAAAAACCTAATCATTTCTAAATGATCTGTATGCTAATCCTACTTAAATTACGGGGCCCTAACATGAAGGCTGGAGAAAGTACCCTCTAAGTGGCCCTCACTATCAAAAACTCATGAGTTACTATGCTTTATCAAGTTAAAGTTTTGTTAACAATCCTTACATAAAACAGAAAGGAAACATACAGTCCACTCTGTATTTTGACGCTGGAAAAACACACTCATTAGGCTATCCTGAAGTACATGAATAACTTTCACACACATTTCAGCAAGGAAAATGTCAATCAAAGTCAATCAACTTTCCCCCCACCCCTCATGGGCTTTCACTTTCACTTCCACACCGGGATTCCGCCCAGTCTTCCAGAAGTTAACAGTTGATACCTGCCCCTGAAAGGAGACTGCAAATGCTGCAAAGACCTGGCTTCTTTTTCCCTTTTGGGTTCCACAATAACTGAATCTTTCTTCTGAAACTGCTTCTAAAATTTCAACAGAATTCCTGAAGTTTGAGAGTCTTTTAAATGCTAAAATATTAATAATATCATTCCATTTTCTCCCCTAAAACTCAGAAGCATATGGTCACCCATTCTCCACACAGCCTTTTCTTGATATAACTGGCTTGATGACAAGGGAACTAACAACAGAGTTACTCCATCAGGTTGACTAAACCCTATCTCTGGCAGCATCATCATGTGGATAAAGGATAGGGATCCAGACGATGTTCCTGCTGCCTCCCCCACCATAGATACACACCCACACCGCCCCCGATCCTGGAATAACAAGATGTCATCGTCATCATCACATTAGAGCACTGGGAACTATATAAAACCAAAACAAAACAAATAACAACTTCCCTGGATACCAAAAATAAACGGGCCAGCCAGAAATAGTGCTGTCAGACAGTTAAATGAGCTCCATGGCAGAAAGGACAGTCGAACTGCACTGATACTCCGAGATCCCAAGGACCAATATGCTCCAAACTAGCTTCTCCATTCCATTTGGCTCGACCAACACCAGGAGAACTTGGTGGTTTTGTTCACAGCTGGTTCAACCCAAACAGATTATCTGCTGAGCTTCTAGTATTCAGGGCTTCAACATATCAATTTATGGCCTCAATTATTTTTCTAGATGTTCAATAATCTTTTCTCCATCCTCCTCCAGGAAAGAAGGTGATTTCAAAGGCACAATTAAGACTTTCCTAGGGTGATGGACATGGAGGAAGGCACTTGTGGGGATGAGCACTGGGTGTTATATGGAAACCAACTTGACAATAAACTATTAAAAAAAAAAAAAAAGACTTTCCTAGGCATATGAGCTAGGAGTCCATAGTGAGACCATGAATGATCGTGGCTGTAACAATAAGGCTTTGACCATGAGTAAGAGTGGGTGGGGGAGTGACACAGCCAACTTGAACCTCAATCAACACTCTAGTGCTTCAGCCATGACAAAGAGCCGCCTGTTTCTGAACCCACTGTGCTCTCTGCTAACTTCAGGACTTCTCATGGGTGCCAGCAGCAGCCTGGAATGTCATTGCCCTTCACCTCTCTCTCAGTGCTGACTTAACTATCTCCAACTTCCCTTAGGACCTGACTTAGATACTACCTAGTAAAGGCAGCCTATCTGACCCTAAGGCCCGGGTGAGGGCCCCTCCTGACTGCTTGCACTACATATTGGGTACTTACTCTTATTTTTGGAATTACCTGTCTTGCAAGTTAGAGTTAGATCTTTTCAAGAACAGGACAGATCTCATTTTTCTTCCAAAAATGAAAATCATGTTACCGGTTTTTGTTGCTGCTGTTTTAATAATCCTAAGAGTAGTACCCATGGATGGCATCACTCAGAAGTTGCCCAAGCAGAAAAGCCTGGGATCATTCAACCAAAACACAGCAAAACAAGAAAGAGGCATGTCTGCTCTGAACCAGGTACCACACTCATCACCACGTCTAATACTGAATGAGACAAACCCTGTCCCTACTATCATGGAGCTTAGGTTCTAAAAAAAAGACAGACCTGGCCTGAACAAAGAACTCCCATTATTAAAGGGAAAAGTACAAGGTACTTGGAAGCGTATGAGAGTGACAACCCAGCTACGGTGGGAATGGAGGGATGGGCTGCTGGGAGCTCCTCCTCAGGCTTCTCCCTCACTGGCTCTGCGTCCAATCAACAGCTTAGCCCTGTCATTTCTGCTTCTGAAATCTCTCTCCCACTCCTACACTGTCAGCACCACCAGCCACTGCCTGGGATACTGTACCAGCCTCCTAACTGCCCTCTCTGCCTTAGACTTCATCCTTCCAGCCCAGAGTCTATGCAGAAGCCAAAGGGAATTTCCTGTAAGGAAAATCTGATCGTGTCACCAGCTTCTTTGCAAACTAGCGGCAGTTCCCCACTGAGCTCTGTTAACATTTAAAAGGTTTTACAGAAAGCTTTTGCAAAGCCCTGCATGCTGGTTTCTCTCTCTCTCTCTCTCTCTCTCTGTCTCTCTCCCTCTCCCTCCAGTTTTGACACTTCTCCACATTCCTTGCACCCATGCCCTAAGGTATATTAACTTCATCTTTCTCAGCTGAATCTAGAACATTTTCTTTCTCCCATCCCCAGCCCCTATTGGTGGTTAATTCTTATTCTTCCTCTTCAGTTGCCTGGTTAGATGCAGTTTCCTTTAGGAAACGCGCTCTGAGTCCTCCCACCCATTCCAAGTGAGTTAGGATCCCCAGCCATATTGTGGAGTGTCTTTTACTTCTAGGGTAACAGTGACTATATAGTTGTAATTAGCTAATCTGGAAAGACAATGAGGGAGGAACCAGGCTTACCAGGTTATCTACAATAACCAACAGATACCTATTGGGTATTGTATCTGCAGTGTTATGACATTGTGTTGTACATAATAAGAACTCTAGAAATTTTTGTTGAATGCTTAGAGAGAATGAAAACATGATTAAAAATTCAGATAGGGGCACCTGGGTGGCTCAGTTGGTTAAACATCCGACTTCAGCTCAGGTCATGATCTCACAGTCCGTGAGTTCGAGCCCCGTGTCAGGCTCTGTGCCAACAGCTCAGAGCCTGGAGCCTGCTTCGGATTCTGTGTCTCTCTCTTTCTCTGCTCCTCCCCAGCTCACACTCTTTCTCTCAAAAATAAACATTCAGGTAATACAAAAAGTTATAAAGAAGCCAAAACTCATGGCTAAACCATCATCCAGACATAATCATTATCAATATTTTGGTGTATATCCTTCCAAACATTTCTATTTTTTTCCTCCTTCAAAATGAGATTTTATTTTATGTAATATTCAGTCAAATTGTTGCTGTTGTTTTGTTGTTTAATCCCAAATTTGTTACTACGGGCCCTCTTCTGACTCAATACACTGCTCTATGAGGTTCTGTTATGTGCATATACCGCATTTGAAATAATCAACCCTCGCCTTAATGGATTAGATCCATTCTCCTTCCTTCTTTCCTTCCTTCCTTTCCTTCCCCCCCCCTTTTTTTAAGAGTGAGGCAGAGGGAGGGAGAGAGAGAATCGTAAACAGCCTCCACACCCAGCATAGAGGCGTCTAGGGCTCCATCTCACCACCATGAGATCATGACCTGAGCCGAAATCAAGAATCCAGCACTTAACTGACTGAGCCACCCAGATGTCCCAGATTATTTTAATATTTTATTAATATAAAGAAAACTGAAGTAAACATTCATACTTAAACACATGTCTTTTCATGCAGGAAGCATCTCGATTTCCTTCTATGTAGAAGTCCTTGGTGGGGGGTGGGGCGGCTGCCCATGGCTTCAGTGCCTGCTGCGGCAGCATTAAATAGTGATATACATCACAGAGAGTCCCAGGCTGTAGGCAGGTGGGGCAGGGGGTCATTTCACCAGGGGCGTGGGTTTTATCATCGTCGCTGCGCTGGGGGCTTTGTACTTTTGCACCCCTGCTATGTACTTGGCCCATGTGTCATGAAGTAAACTGTCATCCTTTCACGCACATTTACATCTGAACACTGAGCATCTGACAGCTAGAACGGGCCCGGCACACTGACTGCACCCATATACTGAGGGGACGAATGAATGAACAAGTAAACAAAATGAATAAGGAGGTCAGCTGTCTGCAGAGAGGCATAATAAAATTGTGGCTAAGAGCTCGGGCTCTGAAAGTGGTACACTTGTGTTCAACTCCCAGCTCTAGGGCTTCCCAGCAATCACCAGTCTTGCTTAGCTTCAGCGTCCCTCTCAGAACAAATGAACATAACGGTTGTACTAACCTCAAAAGGCTGTTATAAGAACTGAGAAAGATAATGCAAGTTAAGTAAGTGCATCCATAGAGCCCTGGATAAAGCACTCAATAAATATTACATGTATCGTGATTTTTATTACTGTTTAAAAATGTATTACTGGACTGGAAATTCCTCGGGGTCCACAGGAAGAAATACAGAGCTTTTCTTCATACAGTGAAGAGAAGAAAAGAAGTTCTAATGAGGAAACAGAAAGGAGATAATAATAATCAAAAAAAGAATGTTTCTCATTGCCACTTTCTCCATGGAAATGATTGTCCTTTTCCATCTTGGTAATTTTACCTGTCAGAGTTTCAGGGTTTTCCAATTTTTGTAATTTCATTTTTAAAATTTTTTAATGTTCATTTATTTTTGAGAGAGAGAGAGAGACAGAGCATGAACAAGGGAGGGGAAGAGAGAGGGAGACACAGAATCCAAAGCAAGCTCCAGGCTCCAAGCTGTCAGCACAGAGCCGGAAGTGGGGCTCGAACTCATGAACTACAAGATCATGACCTGAGCCCAAGTCGGATGCTTAACGAAGTTGGACTGAGCCACCCAGGAGCCCCAATTTCATTCTTTTTAAGGTTACTTTATTAATTATATCATCACATGTGAGGTAAGACTTATAAGTTTGTGAAGTTCACACACATATATGAATCCAAATCATTAAAAATGTTTTGTCCAGGGGCGCCTGGGTGGCTTAGTCAGTTAAGCGTCCGACTTTCGCTTAGGTCATGATCTCGCGGTTCGTGGGTTCGAGCCCCGCGTCGGGCTCTGTGCTGACTGCCAGCTCGGAGCCTGGAGCCTGTTTCAGTCTGTGACTCCCTCTCTCTCTGACCCTCCCCTGCTCACGCTGTCTTTCTCTCTCCTAGAAATAAATAAAAAACATTAAAAAAAAAAAAAAAGTTTTGTCCAAACACTGAAGTTTTAAAGACATACTTTGGTTTGGCAATTCCTCTGATCTTGTGGCATTTCTCCCACTGCTGCTTTAGATGCTATTTCAACTAAATCCTGCGTCATTTAAATACCTTATGCCCCTAATGAGATTGCACAGCTCTCTGAGAATGATAACTCTCAGCAGCACTCAGAGTTCTTTTACTCAGAGTTCTTAAGGGAAGGGAAAAAAAGACTGATCTGATACACAATCTTTGGCAATGTTGCTTAGGAATGAAAACATTTCTAAAGTTCTGCAGAACAACTACAGATTCCCTCTGAAAAGTGAAGTTTAAATAGAAAAAAATTCAGGGCACCTGGCTGGCTCAGTCAGTGGAGTGTGTGGATCTTGATCTAGTTTGAGCCCCATATTGGGTGTAGAGATTACTTAAAGGTAAAATCTTTTAAAAAGAAAAGAAAAAGAAAACCTTCTATGCTTATGATTGCTCAAAGTTTAGGACTGCCCCCTGTCTTTCCTTGCTCAGCTAATAGCTTTCTAAAGATCTCAAGAGGCCAGTGAAAACAAAACCAGGATGCCTGGGGCACTGTGGTTTGGGGAGCATAGATTTCGTGTGTGTGTGTGTGTGTGTGTGTGTGTGTGTGTGTGTGTGTGTGGTATGTGTTTAAATGAGAATGCACTTCACCGGTAACATTCATTCTCCAAGGCTGTGATGACAGAGAAACACTGAGAAGGCGCTGGGAACAGCTGAGTCTAAGGCACCGGTGTCCCAGATTCACCTAACCTAGAACGGGAAACCCAGACTGTGATAGCTCGCATCTCCATAAAGATAGAAAACCCCATTTAGGGCTCTTCTTTTCTTCCCTCCCCACAGACATCAAGATCCAAGTGGAAAAATTTGCCAGGACGGGTGGGACCTCAAAAGGCTGAATCACCGCGGTTGCCTAGGGAGTGCCAGAGAAGGCTGGCCTCACACTGTGATTAGGCAAACACTGGGTTTTGCCAGTATTTTCGTGTTAAACACCACATTCATAGAAAATGCGTAAACAGGGGAAGGGAGTGGAGCCCCCCCTAGAGCTCGCAGCCACAGACCCCCACCCCTCCTTGGGTTTCATGTTGGATCTGCCATTTTGAGTCTATCTATAAAACCAAACTGTACACAACCCACCAACGCAACCTCTCCTTCCCTGAATGGTCCTTTCATTTCCCAAAAACCCCGAGAATCCTGGAGCTATTCTGGCTCCACCACTGTAGACCTGTTCAGTTTTATACAAGTTATTTAAGCCTTAGTCTCCTCACAGGTCTAATAGGAAAATAAACTGAAAAATGGCTGAAGTAAAATATGTTAAGTATCTAAAAAAAGTGCCTGGTATATACTAAACATTGAATAAATGTGATGTATTATTATTAGCTACTATCACGATCTTAATAAGCCTTGTCAAATATTGCATAAGGTCTCTGACACTTATAATTTTATCACTCCAGTTTAGGTGAAAAACTGTCTCCTTTAAAACTCATCATTACAAACAAACGTACTTTTCTTGACTTCTCAGTTTTCTATCCTAACCAATCAATTAACACACCAATATCCTCCTCAGAACCACTCAACTTACTACGAGTACATCCAGTGAGGGGAGGCTGGGGGAAATGCAAATTCAACAGAACTGGCTGGAGGAAAACAGGGCAGGAAAATCCAAATCCAAGAAGATTAGTTTAGTTGATGAGCACTTACTACACATTGGCATTACACTATGTTCTCAAAACTAGAAAAGCACAAACAAGGGGTGTTTTCTTGAGGAGCTTAGAGTCTGGGTAATGTTTTGAGCCTGGAGAATCAGGGAAGGCATCTGAAAACATGAGAAAATGGTACTTTGAGCTAAAACGTGAAGGTGAGTAGGCTTGAACTAGGTAAAGAATAGGAGAGAATGGGTATTCTAGGCAGAGGGAATCACCTGAACAAAAACTCATAATAAAACAGCATAGGGGCATCTGGGTGGCTCAGTCTGTTGAGTGTCCAGCTTTGGCTCAGGTCTCTTGGTTCATGAGTTCAAGCCTGCATCGGGCTCCATGTTGATGGCTCAGAGCCTGCTTCAGATTCTGTATCTCCTTCTCTCTCTCTGCCCTTCCCCTGCTTGTGTACACTCGTGTTCTCACTCTGTATCTCTCTCTCTTAAAAACAAACATTAAAAAAAGTGTGAAATGGCTTTGAATTGCAAATAGTTCAGAATTAATGGAGCAAAAAGCATGTTGATGGGGAATATTGGGAAATAAAGGAGATTTACACTTTCCTTAGAGAAGACCAAACCACACTCTGCTCATCTAAGTTGGAGGAGCTAACAGTTCAGTCCACCATACTTTAACCAGGTGAGCTCCCAACCTAGAAAGTACTCACTGTTTTAGGTCACAAAAATGATGAGTTTTTTAGACCCACATTAGGAAACACTGGGTAAGTTGCTTTGTTACTCTTTATGCCTTTATTTCTCTCTTGGAAATTGGGGTAGTAATTCTGCCTCTTCACAGGGTTGTGGTGAGCATGAAATGAGATAATACTGCACACACGTAGAACAGCCCCTGGCACATAGAGAGGGACTGACATATGCTAGCTAGGACTATCCCCGCATTGCTCTGGTCTCGCTCTTCCCAGACATGCTGGGGGTGGGACAGGGGTGGTCACCCGTGAGAAAGCACACAGGAAGGAGTCTGTATGTAAAAATCACGCTGACCCCATTCTCTGTCAGGATTTATGACCATGGCACATACACTCTATGGCATAAAAAATGTCAAAATTCCTATGAGCCTGGGCAACGACCTTTCTGACAAAAAAGTGTGTTGTAGCCTCATCATTTATTTATTCCTTGACACACAGTGGGTCAGATTTGAAATAATCCTTATTGGCCTTTTCTGTGCATCCTCTTGGTTTCTGTGAGTGGTTCCCAGCACTGAGAAGTAAGGACTGATCTGCCATCTTAGACCAGGCCGGGCAGAGGTGGGACTTGGGAGGCCACAGCTGAGGAGTCGGCCGACCTCAGCTCGGTGCCCAGCTCAGCCTGTTCGTTTCCCTGTGCCCACTGCAGATGGCCGCCCATTCCATCAGCGGTGACTCCCTTACTTCTGTATTCCAAATCATCTCTCAACCAAAAGGGACAGGCCCACAGATTCTTTCAGAGAGCATCCCACACAGCTTTGGGGAGCACTGATGCTCTGCTCACCCGTTCTGCGTTGCAGCAGATGCAAAAGGTGGAAAAAGAGGAGGGGTTGTTAGCACCTCCTCTCCCACACCAGCACCACACAGCTGTTCAGAGGTTTAGTCTTCAGAACTACTTAATATTCCTGCAAGCTCTCTGTATCTTTAAAAAACAAACACACACACACACACACACACACAAAACCCCACAAAGAAACCCACAACAGTATCCATGACAAATCTGAGAAAAAAAACAAAACCAAATCAAAACAAAACAAACAAAAACAACCTCAACACTAACAGTAGGCTGTTTCATTCTCAGGCATGTTTTATATTAAGCATATTCTTTGTCCATAGGAACATCTGGTATGATATACATTAGATCCTCACGAAACATTTCTGTTCACAAATTGAGGTAAGACAGGGTAAACCCATGTCAACCCTTTTGTTCACCCTTTTTTGAAAATAGAAGTTTATTACTTTATGTCAAAAGTTATCAATCCAAGAAATGAAAGAAACCCACCCACAAATCTAAGGGCATATTTATACAGTGCTCATGTGTGGCCTGATCCATGGGCAACCCCCAGGGGGCACCAAAGAGCTATTTCTTTTTTTAGCACATGAGTGTAAGAAATCCTAGGAGCTCTTTCCAGGCCATATAAATCCCAGAAGACAGGTTCTATTGTACAGACTTCCCGGGATCAATCCAGGGCACAGGGCAGTGGGGACTTGTATTACATTATCAGTAATTTGGCTCTTTTCCAAATCTAAGGATAAACCTATCAAGACGTAGAGCTTTCAACAGTTGAATCAGAAGTTTGAAGCAACAATGCCAGGTTCTTTCTGAGAAGCAAATGGTTGTTGTGGAGGCCACCGTATACTACAGGCAGTATCCAGATATCCAGAGTAGTTCAAGCCAGCCACTGAGAATATAATGCCAGCCAATCAGAATAGGTCTCCTAAGCACACTATGGTCCAACTATAGATCCTCAGGGTGCCACTGAAACGTTCTGACTTTACTTGAGAAGTAAACTAGGGGTAAAAATGGTAAGACAGAGTCATTGGAACAGGCGATTGTCCATGAACCAGAGTGCTCAGGGCACAGCTAACAGCGCATTTGCTTATTGGGATATATGCTCTTGTTTTTTTAAAGAGTTTTTTAATGTTTGTTTATTTTTGAGAGAGAGAGAGAGAGAAAGGGCATGAGTGGGGGAGGGGCAGAAAGAGAGAGAGAGAGACAGAAGATCCAAAGTGGGCTCTGAGCTGACAGCACAGAGGCCAATGTACTCACGAACTGTGAGATCATGACCTGAACCAAAGTTAGGTGCTTAACCGACATCGCCACCCAGGTGCCCTTGGGACATATGCTCTTCAAAGAGACATCATACTGGTTGGTATAAGAATGGCCACAATCCACACCAAGCCAAGGGTCATATTTTTGTGGGTCATATCACTATTCCTTCGTGCTCCTTCTCATTGGGATAACAATCATCCACCAATGTGACTTACCTTCTCGAAGTCTCGAAGAGCCTGGGTCTGCACCTGAGGGGGTTTTTCAAATGCTCTCAAGGACGGCATCTGTCCAAAGGGGATCTTCTCACCACTTCTCCAACTCTGTGACTGCCCTGGAGGGCCTCGATCTTTAGTGTCACTAAGAAAAGCTGCCAGTAAAACAGAGAAACAAAAATATTTTTATGTAACGGTGGCATTATTATTATTATGACCACTCTAACCAGCACAACCCCACAGAATTTGGTTTCCGCAAAGTACAAACCAATTCTGGACCACATGGAAACAGTTCGCATAAAGTAGCCTGTGGTTGATCATGTTAATAATAGTCCCTGCTGAAACACACGAGTTTATGTTTGTGCCCCTTTGTAACGTGATGCGTCTGCTACTCTATGGACAGGTGAAGTCTATTTCTCCAGCCCTTGGATCTGGATTGGCTCAGTGACTTGCTTTGACCGAGAAAATCTGGTGAATATGCCACTGTATGAATTGTAGAGACTAAGTCTTAAGAGGCCATGCATTTCTGTTCTTGCCTTCTTAGAACCCCATGACCACCTTCCTGTGAAGCAGCCCAGTTTACCCTCCCGGAGGAGGAAAGGCCAAGTGCAGAGGAAATAGAGTTGTCCCAGCCGACCAGCCCATCGCCAACTGCCAGAGTAAAGCTGTCTTTGGAGTCTCAGCCTCAGCCAGGCTCTCAAAAGATTGCAGCTATTTGAGCAGTCCCAAGTGAGACCAGCAGAGGAAATGGCCAGTTTGTCAACACACAAGGCTGTGAAAAATAATAAATCATTGTTGTTTTAAGCCCCAGGTGGGCAACTTTTTTTTTTAAAGGGCCAGATAGAGTAAATATTTTAGGGTCATGGATCATACTACGTCTGTCAGAGCTATTCACCTCTGCTCTTGCAGCTCAAAATAGGCACAGATAATATGTAACTGAACGTGCGTGACTGTGTTGCTATAAAACTTTATTTATAAAGACTGGCAATTGGCCCATGGGCTGCAGTTTGCTGACACCTGTTTTAGGCCACTAAGTTTTACAGTGAGTAGTCTGGCACATGACAAAAGAAGACTGAAATAGCTCCTCTTTAAAAAAAAAAAAATCAAGCTACTAGATAAGAGGTGTTTCTACAAAAATATTTCAGGTCATCATTTGAGAGTAGTAACGGGGGCTTAGTCAGTTAAGTGTCTGACTTTGGCTCAGGTCATGATCTCATGATTCATGGGTTCGAACCCTGCATCGGGCTCTGTGTTGACAGCTCAGAGCCTGGAGCCTGCTTCAGATTCTCTGTCTCCCTCTCTGTCTGATTCTCCCTATCTCTCTGACCCTCCCCTGCTCGTGCTGCCTCTCTCTGACTCTCAAAAATAAATAAAAAACATTTAAAAAATAATAAAAAGTAGAAAGTTTAAAAAAAAAGAGCAGTAACAATTATTACCACCAACATCTTTCACAGGCATTACAGGTTACAAAATAGTTTCACACAAATCATTTCATTATTAGAGTTACTACCCCAAGTAAAATAGGCTGATGCGATTATTAAATCCATTCCTACTGAGTAAATAAAGGTTCAGAAAGTTTGCTTGACCAAGATCACAATACTAAAAAGTAGCAGAACCAACCCTATGTTCTCTCCACTTAACCTTCCTGGTGGTCGGATAATACTATGTTACTTTAGCAGCAAAGGGAATCATCACAGGTCTAAGAGTTAAGGAAAAACAGGGAAGGGGGCCAACAGGGAAGGGGGTCAAGATGCAATCATTCCATTAATTAAAGGAAGAATCTCCCAAGGAAAAGCTGCTGCTAAGCCCATGTCTGCTTTTGTGAAATACGATTGCATAAGTAAGAAATCAGGGCTTCCTCGGAGCAGAGTACACAGAAGGCATCAGACTGAGGTGGGCTCAGGATTGTAGACTCAGGGAGTAGACATAGAAAAATACACCTTCTCTTGGTTGGCAGAAGGAAACAATGATCCTTTATTATGAACATTTTTTTAAGTCAGAAAGAATGACAGCCATTGCAATCCACTGAGCTCCATGGACAGCGTCAGCACAAGTAAGAGCAAAATAGGCTCTGAGGAAGACTTAACTAGACACACACACATATGGTCAAAGGAGCCAGGAGGCAAAATGTCATCATATGCTTTTTCTGTCCTTTCCCTTTTCATCTTTTCCCTTTCCTTCCTTCCTTGTACATTCTTATCTCCTTTGTCCAAAATTAATTGACCATATATGCACGGGCACCAAAATCAAAGGCAACAAAAGCAAAAATAAACAAGTGGGGTGACATCAAACTAAAAAGCTTCTGCTCACAAAGGAAACCATTAAGAATGACAAGGCAACCATGGGATGGGAGAAAATATGCCTCCCTTTCTCTTTCTTTTTCTTTCTGCAAACTTGCCAGAAAGCACAAGAAAAAGCCTCCAGATACTTCAATCAACTCAGAATTTTTTCTCTGCTAAGAAAGAAAAAGAGTAGGCAGACAAAAAGGATCAGGAAGATGATGGTGAGAAGAAAAATCAAGATGATAAAAGATGAAGAAAATAATGATGAGAAATAGGGTCAAGTCTTTTTTCTTGTCTAAAAGTATTTAACTCCCCTTTACACCACTGATTTTAAAGAAAAAAATGGTTGAAAGGTAGGGCCATATGATTTGTCTTTAAAATGGACATTGTACAGGGGCGCCTGGGTGGCTCAGTCAGTTGAGCGTTCTACTTGGGCTCAGGTCATGATCTCATGGTTTGTGGATTCGAGCCCCATGTCGGGCTCTGAGCTGACAGCTAGCTCAGAGCCTGGAGCCTGTTTCAGATTCTGTGTCTCCCTCTCTCTCTGACCCTTCCCTGCTCACGCTGTCTCTCTCTCTCTCAGAAATAAAAACATCAAGTTTTTTTTAAAAATGGACACTGTACAGTGTCTTCATTTTTGTAAAGTTAACAGTATCAGATGTGTCTTCAGATCACTGTTGTTTTTTTTCACTTAAAATTTATTTTATTATTTTTAATGTTTATATATTTAAGGAGAAAGCGAGCATTGTGAATGCAACGGAGCAAGGGAGAGGGAGAGAGAGAATCTCTGAGCCTTCAGTGCAGAGTTGATGGGGGGCTTGATTCCATGAACCACAAGATCACGACCTGAGCTGAGATCAACAGTTAGATGCTTAACTGATTGAACCACCCAGGTGTTCTGATTTAAAAAAATTTTTTTTAATGTTTTATTTATTTCTGAGAGAGCGAGAGAGAGAGAGAGCGCAAGCGGGGGAGGGTCAGAGAGAGAGGGAGACACAGAATCCGAAACAGGCTCCAGGCTCTGAGCTAGCTGTCAGCACAGAGCCTGATGCAGGGCTCTAACCCACGAACTGTGAGATCATGACCTGAGCCGAAGTCGGATGCTTAACCAACTAGCCTCCCAGGCGCCCCGTCCTGATTTTTTAAAGTAATCTTTACACCCAACAAGGGGCTCAAACTCACAGCCCCAAGATCAAGAGTTGGAGTCAGCCAGGTGCCCGTAGGTAGCCCTAGCTTTACTGGTATTTTCAATAGCCAGTAATCTTGCCTAGTAGAGTACTGGGTTTTAAAATGGAACAGAAATTTAAAGCAGGTTTTATTGGCACACAGCACAAATTAGTTATAGAAAGATGTGGTATTTTGTTTCCGTATTCAGTTGTCTTTGATTCAGCTTGTACAACATAATTGTTGTTCCGTTAATTACATAACACTCTGTGATTGCAAATTAATAATAATTATAGTAACATTAAGGTGGCACCTGTTTTGTTGACATTCTGATATTTCTAAGTAAATGCAAATAAATGCTTTACTTAAGAGAAATTGGAAAGAATTAGTTCTCCCACGTGAAATTAAATAGGCAATTGAATGGAAGAAAATTTGATGAAATAAAACAATACACTACAGTTAGATTAGTGGGATGTGATGGAAGGAAAGAGCTTTTGGAGCTTGAATATGAATTCTCACCACTTGCCAATTGTGGGAATTTAGGCAAATCTCCTAATTTTGCTCAACTTCATTGCCACTGTACGAGAGGGGATGATAATATTTAGCCTCGCAGCACTCTTCCATGAATGAAAAGAAATAATAAATGAAAGTAGCCAACCTGTAGGAGGCATCCTCTCTACCCTTCCATTTTTGCCCTAGTCCTTTGAATTTTTACTGCAAAATGGGAGATCTTGATGTTCAAAGTGAGTATAGTAGACCCTCGGAATCTGGAGATTTAACATACACAATTACAAATGCTAATTGAAAGTTGACTCTGAAATCCTTAACACATTCAAATTAAAAACTTTTTCCATGCTGTGCATGCGAGCCATCTGCTTCAAGGCTGCAATGAAAAAGGCAAATCACTTAGCAAAGTCAGCAGAACCCTTAAGTAATTCAAGGTTCTTGTGAAAAATGCTCCCCCAGAGAGAACTATCTTCATTTTGGTTTCATAATTCAGGTAAATCCCTGGCTCGTGTTAGTTCAGTAATGATGTTATTATGAATACATTAATCATAACAGCATTTACTGGGTGCTTATTTCTCAATAAATCTATGATAAGAGTTTTTCCCATTTAATCTCACTATGAGGTTGACACTATTATTATACCCATTTTAATGGTATATGAGTCAAGATTTCATGTTAGTGGCAGAATCTTTTTTAATCATTTCACAAGTGACTTTAACCTTGCAATTACAGAATCATAATTTCAATTATGATTTCCTGTGCTGTGCTGGGATGGTGGGGAATTACATGCTACAGTGGTATGTGCAAATCTGGAAATTCACGAGAAGTCTCAGAATATTGCTATAATGAATTTATTTTATTTATTTGAGACTGACACAGGGCTCGAACTCACAAATGTGAGACCGTGACCTGAGCCAAAGTCAAGATTCAGATATTAACTGACTGAGCCACCCAGGTGCCCCTGCCATGATGAATTTAAGGGTCTGTAATTTAAGGGGATTATGATCAGCAGGAAACCAAGAATTTATCGAGGTAAGAGCCACAGCCTCCTTACCTGCCACATGGCTTGTTCTGGACAGCATCTCCCCTTCATCATCTGCAAAGTAATCTCTGTGGAGAGAAACATATTGTTAATTAATGAGGTACCCCCCCCCCAGGGTCCCCAATCCCTGAGGTGGCAAGACACGTACATTCCATTTCCATTTATTTTTCCACAAGTATTTATTAAGCTCCTACCATGGATTAAGGACAGTCTTAAGTGTTGGAGATACAAAGCCAAACCCCAGAGGAAGGGTTCCTAGGCTCAGTAAGAACACGTAAAGATAGCCATTGAGCACACAGTTCCATTACGAGGGAACAGCAAAGACCCGGAGTCGGGGAAGGAAGAAGTTAACCTGTCGAAGAACAGAGAAAACCAGTGTTGCCACCGGATGATGCAGGACCTTGTGGGACAGGGTTAGGATACAGGGTTTTGTGTGAAGGGCAGTGAGGAGCCACTAAAGGGTTTCAAATGAGGGAATGAACGGTTTGTGACCAGATTTTGATTTTAAATAGATCATTCTGGCTGCCGAGTGAGACTGTGTGGAGGGAATAAAAGTGGATGGGAAAAGCAAGAAGTTGTGAAGGTTTTAACTAAGAGAAAAGACAGTGGAGATGGAGATAAGCAAAAAACAACAACAACAACAACAAAACAAAAACAAACAACAACAACAACAAAATACCCAGGTTAGGTTTAGGAAGTAGAATTGACTCAGAAAACCTGGAAAACAGATAAAAGTCTACTAATGGGAGGCGCTCGGGTGGCTCAGTCGGTTAAGTGTCTGACTCCTGATTTTGGCTCACAGATCGAGCCCCACATGAGGCTCTGCACAGACAGTGTGGAGCCTGCTTGGCATTCTCCCTCTCCCTCTCTCTCTTCCCCTCCCCCCACTTGCACATGCACAATGGTATATGAGTCTGTTACTGATAATGTTAAAATCACAGTTCAGTAGCAAGAGGTATATTGGTTCAGCAAATATTTTTTTAAAAACAGAACAGTTTTTTTTCAAAAATTGAGTTTTGTTCAAAAAATTTGTTGAACGTATAAAACAAATACTGGTCAGGCACTTACTATGCTTTTAGGCACTTTTTAGCAGCACGAATGTAGCAGTGAACAAAACAGACAAAAATGCCTGCACTCTTGGAACTTATAATAAGAGGAAATAAGTAAACTGTATAGAGCAATTGGGGACAAGTACTATAGAAAATTGAAGGGGCACCTGGGTGGCTCAGTTGGCTAAGCGTCTGACTTCAGTTCAGGTCATGTCTCACGGTTCATGGGTTTGAGCCCCGTGTCGGGCTCTGTGCTGACAGCTCAGAGCCTGGAGCCTGTTTCAGATTCTGTGTCTCCCTCTCTCTCTGACCCTTCCCTGCTCACGCTGCTTCTCTCTCTCTGCCTCTCTCTCTCTCTCTCTCTCTCTCTCTCTCACACACACACACACACACGCACACACAGAGAAATAAATAAAACATTAAAAAATATTTTTTAAAACTGAAGTAGGGGATGGGGATAGGGAGTTCTGGAAGGGTTGCACTTTTTAGTAAACAACGTTTCTCTGAGAAGCAAAAAATCGGGTATTTGGGGAAAGAGTCCTCTTAGCAGAGAACATCAAACACGAAGGTTCACAGGAGGGAGCATGCGGGCGTCTTTGGGAGCAGAAAGGAGGCCAGCGTGGCTGGGCGGAATGAGTACATGGTGAGGAAATAGGAGGAGGGAAGGTCAAGGAAGTAACGGGAAGGCTGTGCAGGGGGCAGGCTGTAAAAGCCTTTCAGGCTGTACTGCAGCATTTGGCCGCTGGAATCCTGTGAGTCAGAAAGAGGGCTGAACGGAGCGGTGACTGTTTTAAAAGGGCTGGCTACTGTTCTGACAACGGCCCGGGTGGCGAAGGCAGAACAGAAAGACGATTTCAATAATTCCACAGGGAGATGCCTTAAACCCTTGGGGGCACCCAGTAAGTTGTTCCCAAAAGAACTGTGTAGACAGAGATGAGGAGGGCTTCTCGGGAAGGCGGAAGAGAGACTGGCATTTGTTTAGCAATCGTTCTTCTTCCTTCTCTGCCTCAAGGCTGGATGTTGGCATGAATCTTCACTTTGCTAAGTTCCAGATGGACATCAGAGCACCAGACGAGGCACGCCGGACTGCACACACCACCTGGCGGTTTCTTCATTATTCCAAAGCAGATCAGCAGCTTGTGGTTCTTCCGGGTCACCTGCCTCTTTCCCTTCTCTCCTCATTAAAAACTTTCCTTTGGAGCGAGCAATTAAAGAGATGACGTACTACTTACAAATTCCCCTCTGTTGTGATAAAGTAGGGGAAGGATACTGAAGCCATCAGCCAGAACACGGTCTTGAAAAATTTGAGAAACTTACTCTCACACTTAGCTGCTGCTATTCACACACTGGAGGGATTCCTTTTACGTTCAGTCTACAGACTTAGGAAGGTAACCGTGCTTGTACCATCAGGGACATGGTCATTCCTCAGGCCAAATTCAACCCAGCCAGTATGTTTTATTTGGTTAGCACAAGGCTGACCCGCTCCCAACTTCTCTTAGAAAATGAATGGGGGGCACCTGGGTGGCTTAGTCGGTTAAGCGTCTGACTTTGGCTCAGGTCATGATCTCACAGTTCGTGGGTTCGAGCCCCACATCAGGCTCTGTGCTGACTGCCAGCTCAGAGCCTGGAGCCTGTTTCAGACTCTGTGTCTCCCTCTCTCTTTGACCCTCTCCTGCTCATCCTCTCTTTCTCTCTCTCTCCCTCTCTCTCTCTCCCTCAGAAATAAATAAAACATTAAAAAAAAAGAAAGAAAATGAATGGGTCCAGGGGCACCTGGGTGGCTCAGTCAGTTGAGCGTCTGACTTCGCCTCAGGTCACAATCTTGCAATTTATGGGTTGGAGCCCCACGTTGGGGTCTGTGCTGACAGCTCAGAGCCTGGAGCCTGCTTCAGATTCTCTGTCTCCCTCTCTCTCTACCCCTCCCCCAGTTGGACTCTCACTCAAAAATAAACAAACGTTAAAAAAAAAAAAAGAAAGGAAGGAAATGAATGGGTCTAGCAACACTGGGCCTGCCTTCCCACACAGGGGACAACCTACCGCCTTTCAACAGAACATGTTCTCCAGTCTGTCACAATCCCTGTCTCTCTATCTGTAGTCCCAGCTCTCATACTCATTTTTTATATCCGCCTGGCTTCTGTGTAGGTCTCTGAGGCTGTTACCCTGGTACAGATCAAATGCAGACAGAATTTCATTTCTGCTTTAACACACAGTCTTGAGAATGGATAAGGCATATGTGGTGTATATATACACCACAGAATACTACATGACCATAATAAGGATGAGATCTTGCCTTGGATGAGACAACATGGATGGAGCTAGAAGGTACTATACTAAGTGAAATAAGTGGGAAAGACAAACACCGTATGATTTCACTCATAGGAGGAGTCTAAAACAAAACACACACAAATGAAAAAACAAGCAAAAAAGCGGAATCAGACCTATAAATACAGAGAAAAAACTGATGGTTGCCCAAGGGGAGGGGGCAAAATGGGTGACAGCAGGCTTCTAGTTAAGGAATGAATAAGTGATGGGGGATAAAAGGTACAGTATAGGAAAGATAGTCAGTGATATTACATAGCAACATATGGTACAGTTGCTACACTTGTGGTGAACACAGCATAATGTATAAACTTGCTGAATCACTATGTTGTACACCTGAAACTAATGTAACATTGTGTGTCAACCATACTCGAATAAAATTAAAAAGAGACTGTCCTGGGTAACCTAGTTGCTTCGGCATGCAATTCGTTAATCTAGGATGATGAACCACTAACACTGGCTTATAAATCACTTTTACCTCTTGGACTTTGGTTTCCTCAAATATTTGTAAAGGAAGTACATGGATTTTTTTTTTTAAGGTCCCTTGCAGTAATTATGCAATTCTGTTCTAACAGATGCTTAACCATAAAGTCCATTTTAATATCTCTCCAAGGATCTGGGGAACTTTCTGGACATGATCTCATTTAATCCTCTTTGCTCTGAAGATTCCACGCTATAGATCAGGAACAGGTTACGACAAGGCAAGGCATATAGGCCCCATGAGAGACTGCACCTTCTCCAGCCCCACCCGCACCCACTCTGAGCTAGCTGCCTGCCCACTAAGGATCACTAAGCGGAAGGGCAGAGAGGTCACTTTCGATGGGCACTGAGTTAATGGGCATACTTACAGTCTCAGGAGATTTTTAAAAATCACTTTAACTCTATTAACAGCTCAAGTTCCCTCTCTTATTGCCCAAGAGTGGGGCTCATCATCTGCTCCAAAAGGTTGGGAAGGAATTTGATGCTCCCCCAGGGAAGGGGCTCATAGTGAAGAAACACAGGGGGTTAGGGTCTAGGGGATTGCAATTTGTGACAACATCAGATAAACCAAAGTGCAAAGAGAATTGAGGTATGCTAGAGGCAGACTCCAAGCTGGATGACATACGCACACTGCTTGGCAAAGCAGTCATATATGTCGGCAAATTATTCCATATTACCCAAGTCTGGAAAAAACTCGTATGTCCTTGTCCCAGTTTCTCAAACTAAAGTGTTTGTAGGTTTATTTTTTACCATCGGTCCGTGGATGACTCGTGCTCAGTTAGCATATGGTTCATCAGAGCACACACAGCCCTCCAGCAGAGACGTACATATATAATCTTTCTCCCAAGATGCCTTTACCTTAAGTCGTGCTTTTCTTGTATAAATGAACCATCCTTTCCCTCTTTGAGCCTTATCCTTTCTCTCCCTCTACATCATCGATCTGTCAATACTGACACCAATTCCACTAACGTTACAATTATTAATTTTGCCAAGTCACTCTCTTGTTTAATTTGAAGACCCAAGCATTTTCCAAGCACACNACAAGCTGTTAGCCTACTTAATTTCTGCCTGGTGTATTGCCCACGCTTTCTTGATTTAAGGCAGCTAAGAAGATATTGGACTCGAACAACACATCAACATTCAATATCCCATATTACTAGCTTTTCCTAGTTTTCCAGGGTGGTCAGGTTGAGAATAATCAGAAAGTAATTGATTCTCTCAAAGCCATCTGCGACACTCTGATACTCTGCTGCTATCAAACTGTGCTCTGATTATTTTTTTCCAGTAATTTCCTAAATATAGTAGTTTCAATTATGTCAGGAATATCCAAGCACTCAATTTTGCTTTGCTTGAAAATAGCCACACTACATAGCTCCTTTCCAAACGTAAGCAGCTGGTCCGTTTTCTATCGTCTCCTAACAATGAGGGGAGGGGTAGAAACGTGGGTCCTTCTTTCTCACCCAGGGGTAACACTCCGATGGAGGCTGCAGAGAGACATTTTCTGTAGAGCAGCCATTGGCCTTCCTTTGCAAGCTGCACATTTGGGGTTATTGCCTCGTATTTTAATTTGTGGCCCCAGAAGAGCAACGGATCTTGTTGACGGACCATAACATTCACGCGCAATGGCAAGATGGCGACCATAGGCCTTTACCATTACAAAGTAGGATGTGCAACACGTCTTTGACAGTATGAGACAGTGGTATCCCAGGACCAAAGTCACCCCTGAAACTACTTCTAAGGAGCTGATGTCTGTCCAGTCCCCATTATCTTCTCCTTTGTCTCACCTAGTAAAATGTCTAACCTTCAGGTATTTCTTCCCATAGGAGTGTCCAAACTCCCAAAACAGCAGGCATTTTTAGGTCCTCCCCACCCAGGGCAATCACTCTACCACACGGTCTGGGCCCCCTCCTTCATTACTCACCACCACTCTTGCTTAAGGTCTCTAACCTTACAGACAAAGGCAATCTCTCAGCATTGCCTTTCTATCTTTCAGACTTCTTTATATACAGTGTGTTTTTCATGATAAACAAAAATTCAGAAGGGGGAAAACAATCTGCTATAACAGTACTTAGAGCGAAAACCTGGGCCTTGCTGGCTGTTTTTAGGGTTTTTCATTCCATCTCATAAACATTTATAGAGAAGAGGATTATAGGGCCAGCCCTGGAAATAAAAAGGTGAAAAAGAAATATACCCTGTCATCAAAGTACTCAGAGTCAACTGGGGAAGGCAGATAGGATTCAGTGAGATAATCACAAGAATAATGAGCTTTAAAGCAGATATTGAAGAACATAAATGAGAGAGCAATGAATTTTGTCCCAGTAGGAGGAAATCTGCAGAAAACAGAGAACACTGAATCCAGCCTCGAATGGTGGGTACACATATGCAAGGAAACATGACCAAGACCCCAAAACAGGAGAATGAAGGGTGTTATTTGGGGTTTTCATTTTGTTCCCTCCTGAATAAGCACAAGCTGCCCCCAGGACTCCTTCCAATACTTCTACCTTTCCCTGTCCTCAAACTTCCTCCTCAGGCTCCAACCCTCAGGTAAGAAGCAGTATTAAGGGAAGTCGTGGGAGGAAGCCAGGGCTGTGTTTACACTTTCCTCCTCAAACATAGTACCTTCATCTAACGACTCAGCATCCGTAAGGATGATTTAAAATGTTAAACGAGACGGGGCGCCTGGGTGGCTCAGTCGGTTAAGCGTCTGACTCCTGGTTGTGGCTCAGACCATAATCTCATTGGTTTGTGAGTTCAAGCCCTGCATCAGGCTCTGTGCTGGCAGCATGGAGCCTGCTTGGGATTCTCTCTCCCACTCCCCAACTCATGCTGTCTCTGTCTCTCTCAAAATAAATAAATAAAACTTAAAAAAAAAATAAAAAAAAGGGGCATCTGGGTAGCTCAGTCGGTTAAGCTCAGGTCTGACTTCAGCTCAGGTCATGATCTTGCAGTTCATGAGTTCAAGCCCCACACTGGGCTCTGTGCTGACAGCTCAGGGCCTGGAACCTGCTCATATTCTGTGTCTCTCTCACTCTCTGCCCTTCCCCCATTCATGCTTTGTTTCTCTCTGTCTCTCAAAAATAAATAAATGTTAAAAAAATTAATAAGTAAACAAATAAATAAACAAAATGTTAAACAAGAAAGGGTCAGTACTGAGATGCTTACTATAAGTAAGGACTGGAAGAGAATCTGCACAAGACCTAAGGCTAGAGGTTTAGGATGGTGAAAAATACAAGTGAATATCTTCCTTTTCTCACAACCTTATACTAAAAGGTCAATTCTTAATTTTTTAAAAAAGAGAATACTATTTTAATTCAATATACATTGCTCCTCTGCTTTATGCCCTCAATAAAAGAGAAACTATGTAGGAGGTTAGGTTCAATCTGATCTTCTCAAACAGTGGGGAGTATGTGGTAAGACAGGAAGATTATTGAAGTTTGCTGTTAATTGGGGTCCTCCTCAGCATTAGACACTAAACTAAACACACATTCTATTCTAGTTCCTATATTGTTTAAAAAAATTTTTTTTAACTGTTTATTTATTTTTGAGAGAGAGACCAAGCGTAAGCCAGGGAGGGGCAGAGGGAGAAGGAGACACCGAATCTGAAACAGCTCCAGGCTCCCAGCTGTCAGCACAGAGCCCGATGTGGGGCTTGAGCCAACGAACCGCGAGATCATGACCTGAGCCGAAGTCGGAGGCTTAACCGACTGAGCCACCCAGGCGCCCCTAGTTCCTACATTTTTCAAGCTCATTTGACATGAATTACTAAATTCTGGTTCAAATGAAAGAAATCTTTCCGATGTTCAGAGATCAAGTTTTTATATTTTTAATTTGTATCCACATTCAAACCTTGCCAATACAAAAGGGTTGGATGGAGAAGAAGAACTGTGGCCTACTTTCTTTAATGTTTGGATCTCTGGCTCTGAGGGCTTTATAAATGGTAGGGTTTCACAAGTACTGCCAATTTGGGAACAAAGACATCTACAGGTGACTGTCTCTGGACTGCTTGAGCCTCACTTCATGGTCCAACATGTTTTCTTCCAGCGGAATTTTCCTCAGCACGAATCTTGCATTAAATGACCATCGTTATTGTGGACAACCCCCACCACCCACCACCAATGCTGTTACCACAATTCATCGAGTGTCTACTGCTTTCCAGGCATCATATCATTCAGTCCTCACAAAATCCTGTCAGGTAGGTACTGTTCCCTATTTCACAAATGAGGAAACAAGAGGCCTAAAAGGATGACATGATTTGTCCAAGATTACACAGCTAGTTGGTGTCAAGCCTGAACTTGAAAGTGGCACCTGGCGGGGGCCGGGGGGGGGTGCCTGGGTGGCTTAGTCAGTTGAGCATCTGACTTCTGCTCAGGTCTTGATCTCATGGTTTGTGAGTTTGAGCCCCGGGTCGGGCTCTGTGCGGACAGCTCAGAGCCTGGAGCCTGTTTCAGATTCTGTGTCTCCCTCTCTCTCTGACCCTCTCCTGCTCATGCTCTCTCTCTCTTTCTCTCTCAAAAATAAATAAACCAAAAAAAACTAAAAAAGAAAGAAAATGGCACCTGGGGCTCCTGGGTGGCTCAGTTGGTTAAGTGTCCGACTCTTGATATCGGCTCATGTCATGATCTCATGGTTTGTGAGATTAAGCCCCGTGTGGGGCTCTGTGCTGATAGCGCACAAAGCCTGCTTGGGATTCTCTCTGTCTCCTTCTCTCTCTCTCTCTGCCCCTTCCCCACTCTCTCTCTCTTCTCTTTCTCTCTCTCAAAATAAATACATAAAGCATTAAAAAAGAAAAAAAAAAAAGAAAAAGAAAATGGCACCTGACTCCAAACTTGACTCTTTCCAATATGTCTTACTTCCACCTACACTTGTACCTGGGGCTTCGTCCTCACCTGCCTTGACTGTAGTGAGTCGGAGAATCTGAGGGTGGACAGCGATGCTGTGTGAAGACTGGATTTAGGGTCAAATCCAGACACAGATTTGTGCTTTGAGAGGCCAACTCATCCCCACTGGACACAGCTCACACTCGAGTATTTCAATACGGTGTAACAGATGACATGTGACAAAGGAATTAAAATCCTAAAGGGGAAGTGGCAAGTATGACTTCTTAGATAGGTCCTATCCTGGAAAGTGAGTCATGCATCATTATATACTTCCCTATCTCTACCCAAAACTCTCTCAGTGTTCCCACCTTTCCTGAACCTCTTCTGTGCTAACACTTAACACTGTCCATATTGGACAAAGGAAATAAACTGAAAGGCAGAAGGGGTAATGGACAGACACAGTCAAAACAGGAAAGGCCACTAGTGAACCAGCTCTGAGACTTCTCAGATTTTTTGTTCTCCTGCCAAGAGAGACATGGGGTGTATCTTCTGTGTTCCAAATGTTGCCAAATACCGCCCCCCAATTCAGTGCTAGAACTGCATAAACATATTCGAATGCAAATAGGGTAGAAGTCACAGATGCAGAGCACAAATACGAAGAGATTAGAGTTTTTTTCTCATCTCGAGACCTATGATTATAACCTTCGCGAGCTAGGATGCTTCGTCGGCAAAGCCCCCTCAGAATGGAGAGAGCATCACGTGTGAGCCCCCCTCTGCACACTAAGTGTGGGCTGACTTGGCACTGATAGAACAGCATTTTTTCTCCAGTACAGGCTGCAATTACACCCTTCACTCAACACAGTCTATTCACAGAGAGTGACCACGGCCACACGGAACTCTGGGAGACAGTTTTCTGAAGTGCTAATCAGTCCTCAATAGCTACAGGGAGTCACAAGCATCCTGGGGCACCTGCACCAACCGATCCAAGTTTTGTGACCTATTTTTGCTCTTGGACTAAGGCCCAAAAGGAATGGACGTTATTTTTCTTGCTGCTCTCCTTCATGGTCCAGAGGCACAAACCACTTAATACTGTAAAAAGGTAAAGGAAAGTCAAGTATTTATTTTTCTCACTTCACCCCCTGAGGTTATCAGACATCCAAGTATCTAATAAGTCCTCTTCCCCATGCCCTGAATCAGCTAAGACACTGACGTCACTCCTGCAAAAGAGATGGAAAACTTATCTGCTTTGGATTCAGTTGCGTCACCCAGGGATGGTATATGGTCTCTCCACCCACTTTTAAAACTTCACTCTTGCATTTTATTTTCCGTCCTGGCAACGGATGCATGCCGCTGTCCCTGGTTTCATGAACATCTGCTGCTCACAAGGCACAGTGGCACGCCACGGCGGTGGGCACACGTGGTCTCAGAGCCCTGGACCAAGCATCAAGACCACGCGTGTCCTGTTTCTACCTCCCTTTTTACTCACATAATCTTTTACCGTTTCCTCTCTTCATATGTCATTTTTAATGATTTAAAAAGAATTACATGCTCCTTCTAGAAAACTTTAGAAAGGAGAAAAATGTATACAAAAAAGCATAAAAGATGCTACCACCTGAAGGCGACAATGACAAAGAGTTTTAATGTATTTACTTTCAGTTGTTCTTCAGTTCGTATGCCTGTGTGAATTCTAGAAAATAAAAATGACACTGCATGTGCAAGTTTGTACCTTGATGTTATTTATGTTATTGAAGTGAGGAGTTTTGAGGAATGCATTTTTAGGGGAAGAGTCAGGGGAGGAGAGCGGAGGAGGCAGATAAAAGGAGGAAGGGGGGAATTTCTTAACATTACAGATCTGCCTGAAATAAGAAGAATGAATCTAGAGTCTTCTTTTTCAGTATGGTCCTATAATGCACTAAAAAAAGCTTATAAAGGGAACCCTCGTGTACTGTTGGTAGGAATATAAATTGGGTGAAGCCAATATGGAAGAGAGTATGGAGGTTCCTTACAAAATTAAAAATAGAGCTACTAGGGCCACCTGGGTGGCTTAGTCGGTTAAGCATCCGACTTTCGCTTAGGTCATGATCCCGCGGTTTGTGGGTTCGAGCCCTGCGTCGGGATCTGTGCTGACTGCCAGCTCAGAGCCTGGAGCCTATTTCGGAGTCTGTATCTCCCTCTCTCTCTGACCCTCCCCTGCTCACACTGTCTCTCTCTCTCTCCTAGAAATAAATAAAAATTAAAAAAAAAAATAGAGCTACTATATGATCCTGGAATTCCACTTCTGAGAAGTTATCCGAAGATAATCAGAACACCAATTCAAAGAGATACATGCACTTCTATGTTCACTGCTGCATTATTTACAATAGCCAAGATATGGAAGCAAATTAAGTGTCCATCAATAGATGAATGAATAAAAATGAATGTGTATGTATACATACACTCATACACAATGGATATCACCCAGCTATAAAGAAGAATGAAATCTTGCCATTCATGACAACATGGGTGGGCCTAGAGGGTATTATGCCAAGGGAAATAAGTCAAACAGAGAGATAAATACATGATTTCACTTCGATGTGAAATCCAAAACAAACAAACAAACAAAACCAAAATAAGCACATAAAATAAAACAGGAACAGACTCATATACACAGAAAATAAACTACTGGTTACCAGAGGTGGAGAAGGGTTGAAGGTGTGGGTGAAATAGATGAAGAGGATTAAGCAGTACAAAATTCCAGTTATAAAATAAAATAAGTTATGGGGATGTAATGCACAGCACAAGAAATAAGAGTCAGTAATACAGTAAAACTTCTTTGTGGTAACAGATGGTAACTAGACTTACTGTGGGAGTATTTCGCATAATGTATAAAAATATGGAATCACTATGATGTACACCTGAAACTAATAGGATATTGTATGCCAATTTCACTTCCACAAAGGAAAACAAATTTTAAAAATATAAACCAAAGAATATAGAATCCTAGGGGCACCTGGGTGGCTCAGTCGGTTAAGTGTCCAACTTCAGCTCAGGTCATTATCTCACAGTCTGTGGTTCGAGCCCCACATCAGGTTCTGTGCTGACAGTTCAGAGCCTGGAGCTGCTTCAGATTCTGTCTCCCTCTCTCTCTGCCCCACCCCTGCTCGCTCTCTGTCTCTGTCTCTCAAAATAAAGACGTTTAAAAAATTTAAAGATTATAAACTCCTAGAGGATAATAAAATTGTCTTGGGGATTGTTGAGGCAGTGAGAGATTCTGAAGCAGAGCTGAGAAGGATTGAAATAGCGGAGTCCCAGGCTCAGTAGGGAGATGGACAAAGAGATGGAAATATTTAGGTAAAATACAGAAGAACTGGAATAAGTGATAAGGGAAACTGAATATTCAGAAAGAACGAAGAGATGGGGAAGTTGACTTTGTGGTCAAGGAATATAAACTCCAAGTTGAGGATCCTAAGGGTGGAGAATTTGTAGTGCACATGAGCTACGAAGGCTCTGCTGATGCTATATATACACTCATGCCTACTGACTCCTCTAAAATGGCATCCACTGACAAGCAGGATTTTTATAACATTCACTGGCACATAGCTAGCATTGACTAAGTCTAGATCATAACAGGAATTCGATGCATATAACTTAAACAACAAATAAATGCAATTTGAATGTATAGTGGCATCAAGCTTTGATAACCAGCGGTATCCATTCCATAAGGAGACACCTATCAAATACATGTTCGTATCAGCCTCGGGGGGAATGTTCTCTAAAAGGTTCTAAGTTGAGGATTTTCTAAGTGCTAGAAACAATGTTAGATGCTGAAGATTTAGAGACAAAAAACAGAAGTCCTTTCTTCCAATGAGCTGAGAGAATGGAAAATACTGCGTCAACCAACTAACTAGTTTCAAGCTATGACAGAGGAGACAGAGCGCACTCTGGCTACAGGAAACACCCAGAACTAGGCTCCAAAAATAATTCCAAAAGGAGGTAATGCTGAAACTAATCTTTGAAGGGTAAATAAAGTTATCCTAGCAAAGGCAAGGCTAGGTATGCGTGGAACAGCTGGAGTATTAAGGCCCACGTGATAATCTTAGCTCAGGAAGAGTAAAATGACACTCAATGGCCAGTGCCTTAGGTGGTCTGGCAATAACCTGGAGTAACACACAGAAGAAGCTTTGTCAAACCCATTCAGCTGCAAACTTTATATGCTGTCACTTGACAGGCATAAATGTCCATTTCTTCTTCTGTAAAAACATATACTGACTTCATTTTAAAGCAGCATGTTAAGGATGTTGTCTGTAATCCCATTACCAGACACAGCATCCATTTTCTTTTTTCCTCTCCTTGCAATAGAAATCTAATACATATGCATAATTTTGATGTAATTTATTTCTGCTTTTACTTTCTTATATTAAAATTTAGTGCTTAGAACTATTTTAGGAAACACTTCAGGATAGTAACAGATTAACAGCAAGAGTGAAGCATTTTATGGAGTGCCTGGCAGGCTCAGTCAGCTAACCGTCTGATTTCAGCCCAGGTCATGGTCTCACCACTCGTGGGTTTGAGCCCTGCGCTGGGCTCTGTGCTGACACCTCAGAGCCTGGAGCAGCTTGGGATTCTGTGTCTTCCTCTCTCTCTGCTCCTCCCCCACTCGCGCTCTCTCTCTTTCAAAAATGAATAAATGTTACAAAATTTTTTAAAAAAGAGTGAAGCATTTTACCCTAAAGAGGAGGAGAAGCTGGGAATGTTGCTACTGATTCATCTAGGATACATCACTTTATGTCAGTGTGCCTGCATTTCCCTTTCTGCAATGTAAGGACTCAAGTCTTGAAAATGATGGTTAAACTGAATAAAATATCCCCTATATTCCTGTGAGTTATAGAAGTCTGAATGCTAAGCAATTTGCAATGTATATTCAACAAGTAGAAATGTGTGATATAGTTATCCTACTTCTTTTTATGAAGTATATTTATTAATTTTGAAAGAGATAGAGAGGCAGAGAGAGGGAAAGAGAGAATCTCAAGCTGTGTGATTCTGACAGTGTATAGCCTGATGTGGGGCTCAAACTCATAAACCGTGAGATCATGACCTGAGCCAAAGTCAAGAGCTGGATGCTTACCTGACTGAGCCACCCAAGAGCCCCTAGTTATCCTACTTCTGAACATCTATCATTCAAATATAATCTTATAGAAGAAGATGCTTTATGTACCTATATGTTTATCAACTATTATTTATAATAGTTAAAAACTAGAAACCTAAAAACATCTGTAAAGGGGAACGATTGTGTGAAATATTCTATTTCCACATGACATGCTATTCTACATCATGAATAACAATAGTATACATTATGACATGGAAAATAAATAAATATATTCCTACACTTGTGTGAAATGCTAGGAATTATTCAATTTTTTTTGTCCATAATGTTTTCTTTTTTAAACTTTTTTTTTTAACGTTTATTCATTTTTGAGAGAGAGAGGGAGACAGAGCATGAGTGGGGGAGGGGCAGAGAGAGAGGGAGACAGAATCTGAAGTAGGCCCCAGGCTCCCTGCTGTCAACACAGAGCCGAACATGGGGCTTGAACCCATGAGATCATGACCTGAGCCGAAGTCAGATGTTTAACTAACTGAGCCGCCCAGGCGCCCCATGTCGGTCAACGCTTTCTATATGTCAACAGTTATTGCTCCTTTATACCCCTTCCTCCTTGGCCATGATGAAAAGGTACCAGTTGCTACTGTCCCTAGTTGGCATTAGAGAGAAGCCAAGGGGGAAAGAAGTTTCTGGAGGGTGGAACAAGCAGAAAAGAACTGGAGATAATGAGACACATTAAGGGAAAATGGTATTAGAAATTATTAGGATTAGTATTAGAAACTATTACTAATTAGTATTAGAAACTATTAAAGTGCTATGAAAATACAACTTAATAGTTATTATTATTATAACTAGTCTATGAATAATGAAGTGCTTCAGCCATGAGGAAAACTTCAGATCATGCTTGTCTTGCTGACCGCAGAACTTAGAAGATGTTCTGAGACTAAGGAAAAATAAGTCTTCCATGTATTAGAATTTTTTTAAAAAATTTTTTAATGTTTGATTTATTTTTGACGGGGGGGGAGGGGCAGGGAGAGAGGGAGACACAGAATTCAAAGCAGGCTCCAGCCTCTGAGCTGTCAGCACAGAGCTGACATCATGACCTGAGCCGAAGTCGGATGCTTAACCGATGGCACCACCAGGCACCCCTTGAATGTTTTAAAATACAACCAGATAGAGTCACCTTGGGTCATTATGACATCTCTTTTATTCTGGACTTTCTTTCTAACTTTAAGTGCTATTTGAATTTTTGCCAGAGACAACTTGAGGAATGTTCTGAGCCCAGTTTGGAATTTTATTTATAAAATAGGGTCAATTTCACTAGGAGTAGTGTCCCAGGGCAGCCACTGAATGAATGGACGCTCCACACAGCTCTCTATAAATGATCCCTCAGCCATCTAGAATGGCAAGAGCACTATGATGAGGGTCACCTAGTTTATCCTTACCATTCCTTCCCAGTCTTCTGGTGTTTGAAATGCACCCTTAGGTCTGAGCTAAAAGACACACAGGGCAGGTATGTCCAGTATATGAGCAAGTGAGGGTGAAAGCACAGGTTGAGATAAATCCCACAAGCCAAAATCCAAGTATTGGCCTGTAGATCAGAGTTTCAAAGGCAGAGGTTTTCCTTCCCTAAATGCAGAAAATTAATTGCTAGAGGTGCTGAATGTTAAAAGAGAAATTCAAAGACCACAGACCAAAGATTCAAAGACCAAAGTAACAGGATTACGAAAAGGAGTATTTTCCTAATAAAGAGTGCTACATGCAGAGCAGTCCCACAATAAGGAAAGGTACTGGAATCAACCAGACCTTCATGCTCCAATGCTAAATTAACCTCTCTGGACTCAGCAGCCACATCTATAAAATGGAGCGAAATGCCATCTCTGGTTGTAACTGCATTAGTAAATAGTACTCTCTGCCAACTCACCATGAAGTCAAAGAGAAATAAATGTCCCTGCTTCCTCCACAGTTATGAAGGAGTTAATGTAGAGTTAAGTTAAGCTAAGAGTTAATACAGAGCAGAATGCAAATAAGCTATCAATGGGGATCATTTAAGTGCAATATAACCATGGTAAATGGGCTTCTTGTCTTACTTGAAGGCCGTACTTTATGTGAGGGAGAAGAAACAAAATCAAATTTTTTGAATTTTGAGACGGAACCACTATTTTTCTTGGATGTTACTTTCCTTCTCTAAATTTCCATAGCCGCAGCAGGCAAATACAATCAATGCTTGCATTTTATTAAATTAAATTATAGTTACATAAAACAAAACAAAACAGACTATTAAATTCCTTTCCTTTCCTAACCTTCAGTCTTATAAGTAGCCTTTAAATCGGTCAGGTTCACTTTTTCTTGAGTTATTATTTGTTTAGGGAAGTTGAATAAGGTTCACACATGATTTGCCTGACTTTTACTCAGCTTTCCCATCTGCTAGAAACGAGAACATTTCCACCCAAAAGGGGAAGAGAATCCATGAGGACTTGTCCAGCATTTGTTAGCGTGGTCGGCTGGATAACAGCCCTGGGAAGAAGTCCTCATTCCTAATCTCCAGGGCCTGCGAAGATGCCACCTTACACGGCAAAAGGGATTTTGAGATAGGGGGATTATCCCAGATTATCCGGTTGGGCCCCAAGTAATCCCAAGGGTCCATGTAAGAGCTAATGGGAGAATGAGAAGTAGGAGAGGAGTTAAGGGAGCAGAGACTGGAGTGTTACCACAGCTGGAAAGGGGCCATGAGGCAAGGAATGTAGGCAGCCCTAAAGCTGCAAAAGGCAAGGACCAGATTCTTCTCTAGAGCTTCCAGGAGGAACATACCCCTGCGGACACTGTCACTTTCGTCTAGAAAGCCAGTCCCCAGCCTTCTGACTTCCAGAACTGCAAGAAAACCCATTTGTGTTGTGAAGCCACCAAATTCATGGTAATTTGTTTCAGCAGGAAAAAGAAACTAGTAACACAGCGAAGGAATCTGAACTATGCCTTCCTCTTTAGTGAGTCCACATAAGCGGATGCTAAAAATGCAGAGCTATAGAAAATGTCTGCCTGGGGCCACCTGGGTGGCTTAGTCGGTTAAGCGTCCGACTTTTGCTTAAGTCATGATCTCGCGGTTCGTGGGTTCGAGCCCCGTGTCGGGCTCTGTGCTGACTGCCAGCTCAGAGCCTGGAGCCTGTTTCAGAGTCTGTGACTCCCTCTCTCTCTGACCCTCCCCTGCTCATGCTGTCTCTCTCTCTCCTAGAAATAAATAAAACATTTTAATAAAAAAAAAAAGAAAGAAAGAAAATGTCTGCCTGATGGATACTGGACCTAGAAGCTGAGTGAAATTACCCTCATCATCAGGTGCCTCTTCATCTCTGAGAACATATTCCTTGGATAACTCTTACCTTATTTGTGGATAATGGCTTGTTCAGTGACCAACCAGCTTTTTGTAAGGCCGATGTAGTCACAGGAAATCTGCTATTCCAGAACAAACCACGTTCTCCCCCAAATGATTTAACCACCGAGTCTGGTCACAGTGAGGCAACATCCCTGGGTAAAAAAGCACTGCTATTGACCTCTCACAGGGCAGATGATGTATAGCTGATAGCAGGGGTTATTTGACTTTGAGAACTCAGATACTCAGCACCCTGTCTTTCGTGGACAGATGGCACAAGATGAAGAGTCTGGAGTCTCATGTGAAGAATTTCTCAGAGAGGAAGCTCTCCAGAGTTGCCAAGAATGAACTTGGAAATAGAATCGGGGGTGTGTGTGTGGGGGGTGATGCCTGGGTGGCTCAGTCGGTTGTGTCCAACTTTGTCTTTGGTCATGATCTCGTGGTTCATGAGTTCGAGCCCTGCACCTAGCTCTACACTGACAGTACAGAGCCTGCTTGGGATTCTCAATCTCTCCCTCTCCCTCTGCCCCTCCTCCTTGGGATTCTCAATCTCTCCCTCTCCCTCTGCCCCTCCTCTGTGTTCTCACTCTCTTTCTCTCAAAACAAACAAACAAACAAACAAACAAACAAAAGAATCACAGTCAAATTTACTTATAAGCTTAAGAGTAGTCAGGATATGTAGCCAGTTCCAGAACAGACTCAGACACCAAAGGACCAGCAAAACTCCACTCTGGGCTGTATCTCTTTCATAGCTGTGTGTGTTCCCAGGGAATGTTATTTAATTTCTCTAAAGTTCAATTTTCCTTGCCTTAAAAATGAATAATAACATTTCCCTTATACCTCATAAGGTTGTGAGGATTAGGTGAAATAAAATCTGCCAAAGGGTTAGACACAAGTTGATAAATGCAATGGTTGCTCTATAGTTAATTTTTATTCTTCCAATTTCCCAAATTGTGCTCCTCTACCGTGCTCTCATGCATATATGTCTGCCTTAGCCTCTATTAGAATTATAGACAGGCGTCTGGGAGGCTCAGTTGGTTAAGTGTTTGATTTCGGCTCAGATCTTGATTCTCATGGTTCATGAGTTCGAGTCCTGCTTTGGATCCTCTGTCTCCCCTTCTCTCTGCCCTTCTTCCCTCACTTGCATGCTCAGTCTCTCTCAAAGAAGTTTTTTTTTTAATGTTTATTTTTGAGAGAGAGCGAGCGAGAGATAGAGACAGAAGGAGACACAGAATCTGAAGCAGGTGCCAGTCTCTGAGCTGTCAGCCCAGAGCCCAACATGGAGCTTGAACTCACGAACCATGAGATCATGACCTGACCTGAGTCGGATGCTTAACCGACTGGGTCACCCAGGCACCCCTGGGCTCTCACATTTTCAATAAATGTTTATGAACTGATCCTAGCTGTTAGTTAGGAAATATCTGAGACACCAGTTACATGACTATAGGATTTTTCCATCTGTGACCCATTAGATGGTGAAATAAATTGAGTCACACCAGCCTTTTTTCTTTTTTAAAAAAGAGGGATAGGGTAGAAAAGACCAGAGTACAAAACACAGAGTAAGATTAAGTATCGTTACATGAAACTCTTGTTTCAGTATGTTTGGGATTCTACCTGGTTGTAATGTAAGTACATTTCTCATTGTGAGTGAGGGTTAAAAAAAAAAAAACAAAACATAAACATATTGAGTCTTCCACCTTGCCAACATTTGGTATTTTCTGCCTTTTTCATTTTAGCTATTCCAATATGTATATGGTGGTACGGCGCGGTGACTCTAATTTGCATTTCCCTGATGATCAGTGAGCACCTTTTCATTGCACCTCACCCACTGTATAACCTCTTTATCACCACTCTTGAGAATTATGTGGCAGTGTCTACCAAAGCCGAACATGCAGTTCCTATTACCCAGCAGTTCTACTTGCATGTGTTTACCCAACAGCAGTATGTACATACGTTCACCAAAAGGCACGCCCAGGAATGGTCATAGCGACCCTGTTCATAATGGCCTCAAACTAGAAATTGCCCAAATGCTCATTAACAAGAGAATGGATAAATAAATTCTATCTATTTACACACCATAGAGTCCTATACAGACGCAAGAATAAATGGACCACAACTACATACAACACTGTGGAGGAAGCCCACACACATAAGATGGAATGAAAGCAGCTAGATATGAAAGAGTCCACAGTGGACAATTTCACTGACACAAGGTTCAAAGCCAGGCAAAATGGGTCTATGGTGTTAAAAGTTAAGGTAACAAGTTATTCTTGGGTCACAAGGCCTTCATGGGGGCTGGCTATGTCCTCTCTCTTGATCTGAGTTTATGTTAACACAGATATACTTAGCTTGTGACATTAATCAAACTATAAACATATGATGTATGGCTTTTAAAAATTATTTCTGAATGTATCTGAAATCTAAATATACATCTAAATATAAAGTTCAGAAAAAAATTTTTTTAATCTTTATTTATTTTTGAGAGAGAGACAGAGCATGAGTAGGGGAGGAACAGAGAGAGAGGGAGACACATAATCTGAAGCAGGCTCCAGGCTCTGAGCTGTCAGCACAGAGCCTGATGTGGGACTCGAACTCACGAACCTCGAGATCATGTCCTGAGCCGAAGTTGGACACTCAACCGACTGAGCCACCCAGGCGCCCCCAAATATATATTTTTGAAAGTGTGAACAACACTGATAGAGAGCAAGAAGCCCTGATGTGCTCACTCTCATTACCGCCAAGGGTAATGAGAGCCTTTGCTTGAACAATTTCAGGGTCAGGAATCTATCTACTACCCAGGTAGGTCACTTGTTAGAAGGCTTTTCCCTTACACTAAGCCACAACTTGCCTTCTCACAACGTGTTCTGTCCTCCTAAGGGATTCCAATCCCTCTAACCCCACTACCAGCAAATGCTCTTCAAATATTTGAAGGAAGCTACCATATCCACCTCCTCCCCTGACCCGTCTTCACCTCCCTGGACTAAAGAGCCCCAGGTCCTTCAGTCACCCCTCAAAGCATGGTTTTTAGTTTCCCTGTGTCTTCTGATTGCACTCCTTTTATCTAGGGATGCCCACCACAGAGCACTGTCCTGTAGGGAAGCCTAAGGGCAGCAAAGAGCAAAAACTGGAATCCCTACCTGAACATCTGGACAGCGTATATCCACCAACACACCCTAAGCTCCAATTTTTCTAGAACTCATACTGTTGAACTGTTGAACAATCAGCTGACATCCCCCAGATCTTCTTCACAAGTCCTCTAAGGCCCTCAATTTACCTTCCGTGTTTGTTCCATCTGCATTCTCTTAGGAGTCAGAACACTAATTTGGCCTTGTTCCAATCTCCAAAGCTAAATCCTGGGATGGAGAAGTAGCTATTATGGAAATGCCTCTGGAATACAGCATCCCCATCCACCCTCTCACTGACAGACAAAAATGAAGTCTTGGTATCAACTCATTGTCTTTTATCCTTAAGTACGTTGAGGGGAAGGACCGGGGGATGGAGAAAACGCAATTGCACTAGACGCCTCCACAACGTGACCTAAAAGACAGGCTGTCGCCCTGATCTCTGCAAAGCCTGGGAGATGAAGGGCACCCTGGTCTCTTCTTTCTTCTCCCAAAGTCACTCCAACTGGAGAGACTCTGGAGATGAACACTGCCGGCTCTGCTCACCCAGAGCTTTGCCTTTGTGTCCCTAGTGGGGAGGATGAGGTTGAGAAGGAAACGTGGCAGGGTGAGAAGGAATCTGATCTTTTTCAAGGTATGTGAAATCAAAGAGATTTGATACCCTGCAAAATCACGCGAATCCTTCTCCTCGGCGGAACAGGGAAAAAGACAGAGAGCCATTTCTGCAAAAACTTCCAGGGAACCCCGCTGGGTCCTATGCCTGTCGAGACTAGGTGGTTGGGGGAGATTCTTAGAGCAAGGCAAACGCCAGAGGCAGAACACGTGCAGAAGGATCCAGAGAAGTGGGAATTAGAGAGGCATTTAGAAAAAAGAGAAGATGTCAGAGGCCCCTAGGGGAGGGGGCTTCTCCTTAAGGGCGCCCAGGGCGTTGGGGGTGGGGGGCACCATATCCGGAATACGGGGAGAAAGCAGTAGCTCACCTACCTCGCCCACGTCTGCTCCATGTTCCAGGCGCTTCCCTCCCTCTCAGGGCGCTCCTCACCCGGGCGGGGAGGCAGCCTGGGGTGGCGAGAACCCTTGCCCCCGAATCTCCAGTGCCAAGCGCAGCAGCTTTTCCCTCCGCGGCTCCCCCTTACCGCGTCGGCGAAGGGAGAGCGCTGCTCGCTCCCCGGTGCTTCGGCAACCGGGTTTGCCGCGGCCGCGCCTCCGCTAACGGCGCGTCGGGCACAGGGGAGGGACGGTGNGCGGCCGACGGGGCGGCGGGGCCGGGGACTCCGAGGGCGCCGGACCCCGCCCTCCGTCCCTCCCCCGTCCCCCGGAGCGGCGCTGCAAAAACACCCAACCAACCCTCTGGAGGATTCGGAGAAAACGTCCTCCAGTGTGCGTGCGCACCACCGCACCCACGGGGAAGCCGGAGCCGGAGACTGGGAAGGTCTGACACGCGGTCCTGGCCGGACGCAGGTGCGCACAGAGGACGCCCGGAGGACGTGATGGTACTTTCCTAGAGATCTGACCTGGCAGTCTCACCATCAGTCTCTGGACGGGGACTTCCTCAGTCAGGGAGGCATCCGAATGAAACCTTGCAGCCTTATTCGCCGCCTCCATCGCAGTCATCCCCGGATTTTATAATATTCTGCCTCTTCAAATTTCCGTTTCCAAAGCACAGAGGCGACCGGGCTCTACCACCAGCTGCAAAGGGCCAGAGGGTTCCTGAACTTCCCAGAACTCTAGACAAGCTTCAAGACGGTAGCCGATGGGACCTTGATTCTCCTCAACTGTTCTAAGACCATGGAAAAGGGCCCTTCGTTGATGGCAGTGCCTGAGACTCTGTACTATTTATGTAATGAGGTTTAAACAAGTCAGACATGCTATAATTAAAGGGCTTACAGCCCCGAAGCTCCTTTGTAGCTCTAAAATAAAACCTTTTTTATTAAGTGACATAATCACCGTTATTCTTAGCATTACCAATGACCTTCATTTTAATTTGCAGAATTATGCAGCAACGTTGATGTAGTTATACTTATTTCACAAATGATACAGTTGAGACCCAAAAAAGCTCAAAGTCTCTGCTAAGGCAAGTCTTCTCCATGGTGAGGCCCCAGACACTTAGTCTCTGAATTTTTGGAAATAAGGCCAAAGAGATATCTCCACAACAAACTGATTCTCTACAATGCATTGATCCTAGGAATTTAACTCATGAAGGGCCCTGGCGTGTCCAGGAATTGATGAGACTGTGTGGAGGACTGTCCTCCAGCCATTTTGGATTAGTTCCCCTAATTATCATCACGGAATACGGGTTGGGAGGGCAGGATAACAGCAGACATCTGAGGGTTGAGAGGAACCATCTAAAAGGCCCCTGACCTAGAATCCCCTCACCCCAACACTCAGCTTGGACCTCAGGCCACACCTGTCAGAGCTTCCAAGTGTTTCCAGGAAAACTTTTAAGGCCCAGTTTGACCAGAGAGAAGACTTCCAGGCCACCTGTCCTGAAAAGAATTTCCTACTGCAAACAAAACAAACAAAAAAAGGCGAGGAGAGTCAGATTTCCATCCTCCATAGCAAAGTTGGGGCTATATTTAGTTTTGTCTCAAATCAAATTACAGGCTACTGAGTTTGGAGACAAACTGTATCTACAGCGAGACATTTGCTGCATTCAAGAAGTGACAGCATTAACTAGACGGAGGGTGGGGTCTCAGTGGTGAGGCGAGAAAATATGCCAGCTTAACTTTTAAAGAATGTGTTCACAAAGTTCCTAACACATGCATTGTCAAACAGTTGAAAATTACAAAACAAGTATGTACAAAGTAAACTACCCATAATACCCAGAGAAAATCAATGTCAAACATTTGTTGAAATTTCTTTCTAGGCTTTTTGTTCCCCAGGCTTTAAAAAATTATCTTTTAACCCAAATCACTGACTCTCTCTTACACACCCAGGAGTATATTCTTGAAAAGAGAGATTTCATTGTTGTTTTTAGGATTACATTTATTGCCAAAAGAACTAAGCTTTTGTGGTAGATCGTAAACGAAAAATATTCACCCTTTTACCCACTCTGCCAACACAACTGTTTAAATTTCTCTACATTCCCTGTAGTCATTATCTCCACATATTACATATCTATTTCTATAGATATAATCACAGCCTAGACATAAGTTTATGTCCTTTTCTCATCTGTTAGATATTTCCATGTTGCTAGAGTGTTTACATATTTATTATTCTAATGATTGTATAATATAATATTAATACAGCTATAGTTTGCTTAATAATTTTCTGTTACCGCATAGTTATGCTGTTTCTAATATTAGACTCTGATAAATAATGCCTGAATAAATTTTTATGCCTCAGTTATTTTATTCTTTTGAATTATTTCTGTAGGATTACTTCTTAAGGCATAGGAATGTTAGTATAAAAGCACTTTCTAGGGATGCCTGGCTGACTCAGTCAGAAGATCATTTAACTCTTGATCTTGGGGTTGTAAATTCATGCCCCACGTTGGGTTGTAGAGATTACTTGAAAAAAATCTTTAAAAAAAAGGAATTTCTAATTTTATCACCTTACAGTGCCTGAACAACACTAGGATTTATCATTTTAATTGTTCTCTTTAATAGATAAGACATTATTGGGGCACCTGGGTTGCTCAGTTGGTTAAGCATCCGATTTCACCTTGGTCTGACAGCTCAGAGCCTGGAGCCTGCTTCATATTGTGTGTCTCCCTCTCTCTCTGCCCTTCCCCTGCTCATACTCTGTCTCACTCTCTCTCTCAAAAATAAATAAACATTAAAAATTTTTGTTAAAAAATAGATAAGACATTATTTACTAGTTATAAGATATTTTAGATATATATCTATACCTATCTATTTTTTAGGTGTTTTATAATGTTTATTTATTTAGTGTGTAGTCAGGGGAGGGGCAGAGAGAGGGAGAGAGAGAATCCCAAGCAGGTTTTACACTGTCTGTTTTGAGCCAAATGTGGGTCTCGAACCCACGAATTGTTAAGATCATGACCTGAGCTGAAACCAGAGTCGGAGGCTTAACTGACTGAGCCACCTAGACACCCCTATGCCTAGCTATTTAGATAGTATACAAATAATAAAATGTCATCTCATTTTACTGTATATTTCTTAGAATACCCACTAGAAAGATCCTATTTCATAGGCTTTCTTGCAAACCATTGTCTCTACTGGCTAGCCATGCTGAAATCCTGCTGTGCTGCCATTGTATTAGTTGTCTTTTTGTTAGAACAATGCTGTTTAACAAAGAACTCCGGAATCTCAATACTGTACTGCAAACATCCACCTCTCACTCTCACTCAAGGGTCTGTGTGTGGATTGGTTGGGCATGGGTTCAAGACAATTCCAAGTAGCTCTCATTCCAGAGCCCACATGGAAGGAGCAGTGGCTACCTGGATTTATCATTTAAATTGTTCTCTTTAATAGATACAATGGTATCTACTGTATACCATGGTATACATGGTAGATGATCTTCTTCTCATGGTAGATGATCACAGTGCAAGATAGTTGGCACAGACTCTTCAAGTCTCTGCTTAGAACTGGAATACTGTCCTTTCTGCCACATTTCATTCCCCAGAGTAAGCTGCATGGCCAAGTCCAAAGCCATTGGTGCAGAAAAGTGCACTCTGCTCACAGAGTCCAGGTGGGGTGAGTAGTTGAAGAACAACAAGGCAATTTACCATCTACCAGTCCCCATATGTCGTGCTTTCTGGCTTTTTGTTAAACTTTTATCCTGGTGGATACATGGTAACTTTACCCTTCCCCATCCCATTTAAAATTAGGTGTGGTGGGGCGCCTGGGTGGCTCAGTCAGTTAAGCATTCAACTTCGGCTCAGGTCATGATCTCACAGTTCATGGGTTCGAGCCCTGTGTCGGGTTCTGTGCTGACAGCTAGCTCAGAGCCCGGAGCCTGTCTTTGGATTCTGTATCTCCCTCTCTCTCTGACCCTCCCTTTCTTGCGCTGTCTCTCTCTGACTCTCAAAAATAAGCTAAAAAAAAAATTTAAAAAATTTTAAATTAGGTGTGGCTTTTGGTCAATGTAAGTGAAGTCTCCTATGGCCACTTCCAGGTAGAATGCAGAGGCTTTTAAAAGCCAGCATACGATGGGGAAACTGTCAGTTTCCACTGCTCTATTGATCTTTGAGGATCAGTGTGTGTCAAGATGAAGCTTGTGTCCACTTGGGTCCCTGAGTGTCTCTGATGATCAGAGCATTCCTACTGGCCTAAATTGAACTCGTGGAATGACCAAGAAGTTATATTAAGTTACTGAGATTTGGAAATTTTTTTATTACTGCAGCATAGCCTGGCCTATCCTGACACATTATTTTTTATTCCCATTTTGAGTAAGAGAAGACTACAGATCCCGTGAATCATTATGTAGAAAGTTACACATTTTCCTCGTTATGCATCTCTCCCAGTTTTCTGAGTTACAACTCAGAGAATCTGGATAATGTTGATAAATTAAAGCAGCTGTAAATTAAATTAGTTATCTTATTCTTTTTTTGAGAAAGAGAGAGAGCACATACATGAGCAATCAGGGGAGGGGCAGAAGGAGAGAGAGGGAGGGAGGGGGGAGAGAGAGAGAGAGAGAGAGAGAGAGAATATTAGGCAGGCTCCATGCCCAGGGCAGAACCTGACATAGGGCTCCATCTCATGACCTCATGACCTCATGACCGTGAGATCAGGACCTGAGCTGAAATCAAGAGTCAGACGCTTAACTGACTGGGCCACTCAGGCGTCCCTGTTATTCTTTCTTAAGTACATTGCTGTTGTACTGGTCAATGGATTGTGCTTCAGGAAATTTTACACTGATGATAAGAGACAAAAAAAAATTTGAAGGTATATCTAAGTTTCTATTTTGTGTGTGCAAAAAACGGGATTTTATTAAAGCACAGGGACAGGACTCATGGGCAGAAAGAGCTGCCAGGTATATCTGCTTTTATACCCAGCTCAAAATACTCCAAAGGTATTTTTATTTTCTATTCTTTTTTTTTTTTCCTTTTCCCTTTCTTCTCCTCCCCAGCTTGATGCTGGGGGAAAAGGATTTTTGATTTTGTTGTAATTTACTACATGAACTATAAGGCAACAATGAAAATAACCATGTCTAACATACGTTTTTCTAAAAGTGCTATAGGTACTGACTGCTTTCGTCCTCACAAAATCTGATGAGGTGGGCTCTAGTGTCTGTGTTGTAATAACTAATGTAGAGCTCAGGGAGGTGAAGTATATTGCCTAAGTTCACAAAGCTGAGATTTAAAACAGTTTAACTCCAGAATGTCATGATGAGGGAAACAAAGGCTGAAGGAAAGGGCAGATGGAACTAAATTTCCTTATAACCTGCAGCCCATTGACAGATACTTGAGGCTGGCAGAGTAAAACATTCCTCCAAGGGTTCCCTACTGTCTTGATGCTAATGCTTTGCTAGAGGGGAACCAACCCTAGCTTGACAATAGCAAGGCCTCCAGTATCCTGTGGGTCTTCTTTAGCTTATGAAAATCTCACTGCAAACTTCCTCTGAATTTTACTCACCCCAACTCCGTAGTATACAACTAGTTTCTCCTCATGGTACTGGGCAGCTCTTCCTGCCCACGGGTCCTGTCTCCGTGCTTTAATAAAATCACCTTTTTGGACCAAAGACATCTTCAAGAATTCTTTCTCGGTCATCAGCTCTGGACCCCACGAACCCCCCATCACCCCAGAAAACCCCATCATGTCACACCTAACTACTCACTACGCACACTGCTTCCCTAATTCTGACACCCAGCATTCACAGAGCCTTAGGTAAGAAGACAGTGTGTCTGTAACCCTTTCACTGCACTGATCACTGCAGTTGATTCAGCTGACTTGGTTAGTCAGCTGATGTCTCCTCTGTCCCTCACCACGCCACATCCATCTCTCTAACCTTGGGTTAAAAAACCAAATCGTTTCCAGACAGAGAGGAGCCATTCTGCGATCAAGGATAAGAGTTTCAGTGGCACTTAAGGATGGTCACTTCTTCCTCTGAGAAATGGGATCTAATTCTCCTCCCTTTTAATCAGGGTCTGCCCTAGACACTTGACAGATAGAACGCAACAGTAAGAGATCTTCTGAGACTGTCAAGGAGAAGTCATTAAGAAGCTTTGCATCTTCCATGCGGGACCCTTGGGTCACTTGCTTTGGAAGTCCAGAGCTGCCAGATGAGAAACTCCCATGCTAGAGAAACTACAGCCAGTCACAGGGATCTGGCCGGGGGTCCCTATTCCCATCAGGGGATACTTCGCCTGAAGGGTCTTTGGCCTGAGTTAAGAGATAAGCTGGTAAAAAGAACTTAATCAATTAGCAAGTACAAACTGAGGTCAGAATGGAAGTAGCTGAAGTCCTTTTTCAAAACCATATGGAGAGAGGCCCTGAGTCCTCACAGAGAGGGAGGTGCCTCGCTGAGTCCACCTGGCAGTGCCAGGACTGTGAAGGAAGCAGTCTCCGACTCGAGATCAGTCCCATCATCTACTGGGCCTAACTGAGCAGCACTAGCTGCGGCTTCTACGGAGTAGATTCGCCCATGATGCTAGAATTACCAATCCCTCAAATCAGGAGACAGAAGAACATGTGTTTGTGTGTGTGTGATAAGCCGTAAGTTTTGGAGTAGTTTACCAAGTAGCCAGCTAATCAAACCCATTTGGTACCTGTAAGTGGGGTGGTTGCTATAACAAAAACCTAAAACAAGTGGCATTGACTTTGAGACCTGGATATAGCAGCTCCTGAAAAGGCCTCAAAGGGGACTGTCAGCGAAAACTGGAAGGGTGTTGAGGCAACCGTGAAGTCTGGCCGCTTTGAGGCAAACAGGCTTGAGGAGTGGAATGTGCAAAGGGCCTCCAGCGACCCCCTGGCGGAATGGAGGCAGGCCTATCAGGTGACCCACCTCAAAGTATCCACAGGCCTTAACTGATCCGTGGGCTACTTACAACCAGGCATGGCTACCAAACAAGGGAACATTCTATATGTCACCATAATGCCTGATACCCCTGCCACTTCCTCACAGCAGACAGCCTCTCCTGCAGTCCTGACAGCCACTCCCTTGCAGTGTAGTCAGTAATTTCTATCTCCTTTGTTCTCCCTCAGGTGAATTCCTTCACCTCCTGACGTTTGCCTGATTTAATTGCCCCACATTTGGGGGTCCCCATCCGATTGGGAGACACCTCAGTTAGGCACCACAGGAAAACAGCTGGAGAGACTAGACAGTGAAGAAAATACTATTAGGTGCTGAAAAAAAACGCCCTGTGTTGTCACGGCAGAAATAAATTTATTTATTTATTAAAGTGTATTTACTTATTTTTGAGAGACAGAGAGAAGAGGAGCAGAGAGAGAGAGAGAGGAAAGAGAGAGAATCTCAAGCAGGATCTGCACTGTCAGTGCAGAGCCCAGCACGGGGCTCGAACCCACAAACCATGAGATCATGACCTGAGCTGAAATCAAGAGTCAGATGGTTCATTGACTGAGCCACTCAGCTGCCCCTCTCGTGGCAAAAATTTAGCAAAACTATTACCAACTGGGAATGTGGAAAACAGACAATATTCCTAATGAATGGGTGCCTTTGGCAAAGGAAGTCTTTAGACAGAATTTCAAAAGTCCTAACTGGTGTCTTTTAACTGCCTGTGACAAGGTATGGATAGAAAAAAAAAAAAAAGAACCATGCCATTTGTAAGCAGAATTCAGAGGAAATATAAAGAGTCAGGATGTGCTAAGTTCAAAAATCAAACTGCCTGTCAACTCAATCACTCTAGATAGCAAAACCTTTCAAATTAAGAAGTAGTTTCAGGGCAAAACTCAAACACAATATAAGACAGTTAGACTCGTGGTTGATACCTCAAAAGATTTAAGGTGGTGCCTCATACACCATTTCAGTTAGACAAAAAGGCCCATGAGAATCTTGGGGGTGGGGGCGCCTGGATGGTTCAGTCGCCTGGATGGTTCAGTCGGCTGAACATCCAACTTCAGCTCAGATCATGATCTCGCAGTTCCTGAGTTTGAGCCCCACATCGGGCTCATGACTGTCAGTGCAGAGCCTGCTTTGGATCCTCTCAGCTCCACTCAGCCCCTTCTCCTGTGTCCCTCCCCGCCTTGAACTCTCTTGCAGAAAGGGATACACATTAAAAAAAAGAATCTCGAGTTTGTGCCTCAAGCTGGCAAGAATTTTAAGGGTGCATTCTCTCACGGCAGCTTCATAGGCCGCCCAAGGTAGAGGAGAGCTTGCTTCGGAACGAAATGTGGGTATAGCTTTTGTCCTGAGAAGTTGATTATAATTAGTTCAAAAGATGCCCTCAAAGTTTTTAAGTGAAATGTAGCAGGCACAGACGGACAGGGATTAAGACAGCACATGGTGAAAAGGTGCCTTTGGATCCTCAAGCTGCCAAAGACAGCAAGCAAGCTGAGAAAGTTACTCAACTGCAAAAAAGGACCATTTCATACTGAAAAAGAAGAATGAGTCAAAGAATTGGAGCGAAGAGCCCAGAGGGCAGACCAAGAGGTCTTCAGATCAACAGGAACGGAACCCAAGTTGCTGTATACCCCAGGGACCTCATCTTCACCTGAACTTGATTTGTACGGTAAGATTTGGGACTTTTGAGCCAATACAGTAAATGTTATACAATTCTGGGTGTGGGGAGAGGACTTTGGAAGGAAGGGAGTTATGTATGTGGTCACATTTGTGGCCAAAAGATGCAAGAATGTGGTGGAGTAAAGATGGCTGAAAGTTCTTTGCCACTTTTCCCATTAAGAAGTGGAGTCTAGGGGCACCTGGGTGGCTCAGTTGGTTGTGCGTCCGACTTCGGCTCAGGTCATGATCTCACAATTCGAGAGTTCAAGCCCTGCATCGGGCTCTGTGCTGGCAGCCTGTCAGCGTGGAGCCTGCTTTGGATCCTCTGGCCCTCTCTCTCTGCCTCTCCCCTACTTGATTTCTCCCAAAAATAAATAAATATTTTTTTAAAAAGAGATGGGGCCTAATTCTCCTCCCCTTGAATCTGGGATGGTTTTAGTGAATTGCTTGACCAGTAGAATGTGGTGCTGGGTCATAAATTCTGAGGTTGGGCAATACGAGGTCTCACAGCCTCTGCCTGAACCCCTTGTTATCCTACGCTGTCATAAACCAAGCGTGCCTACCTTGTTGGGGCGACCATGAGGTGAGGCCCTGAGACCACGTGGGACATCATCCAGCAGCCCCCCAAGAAGGCATCAGGCTTCAGGCATCCCTCACATTCCATGCCTGGTATCAGTGAGGCTGTTCTGGGAACTTCAGAGCAGCCTTCGGCTGACTACCACCAAGTGACCCCATCAATGCCAACCGGTACAGCTGAAACCTGTTCAAATTCCTGACCCACAAACTCAAAGGATCTAATAAAACAGCTGTTGTTTTAAGCCATGAAGTTTTGAAGTCCACTGTCATGCAGAAAGAGATGACTGGAGCAACCCTTAAAACGTGCACATTAATCCTGATCCATTATTCATCCATTCATTCCAACGTTACTGAGAATCATTGTGTGGCAGGCACTATTCTAGATACTAGGGTCATAGCAGTAAAACAAACAAACAGGAAAGACCTTGTTTTCACAGAGTTTACAGTCTAGTGGTATAGACGGACAATAAACAAAGCAGTATCTCCAATATGCCAGGTGGTAACAGGTGTGCCAAGGAGAAACCAGCTGTATAAAGGCAACCTTCTTTTATAAATGAGGAAATGGCACCTTGGAGAGACTGACCAGCTGGTAAGAAGCAGGTTCCCAGGAATAAGAAAATCAGAGCTTTTGCGTGGTGAAAAACTGCCAACTGAGTTCACAAATTCAAATCTGTTATCTGAATTGGTAGTGAAAACAGAGCAACCTAAGTGGGCAGAACTGAAGCTTGGATGGATGCGCCTGGTTTCCCGGACCATGTAAGTTACCTGGAGAGAAAAGGTAGATCTGCCCTTCGGTAGCGGGAAGGGTTGGGGGTGGGGGCAGAGACCAGGGGCTGTGTGACTCTAGCACCACACATGGTCAGCTAACCAGCAGCTGTGCCGCAGAGCATCAGAGATCAGAACCAGCAGCAGTTTATGAGAGCTGGGGAAACAACCCTTGGGATTAGCAGAAACACTCGTGTGGGGTATAGGGGACTTTGTGGAAGACTCCATTTCGTAAAGGAACAGGTGGGAGTTCAGAGGTGGCTAGTGCTCATGGGACTTCATTTATTCCCACAAGCTGAGAAAATTCAGGCAATTTGATTACTCTCGTTCGTTCAATTCAACACTGGTTCGACAGACATGTACCATGCTTAAAATCCAGAGTGGGAAATTAGGCGGGCATTCATCAAACAATAATACACATCAGATTGTATGAAGTGCTGAATAATGCTACAGAGAGGAATTTAAAGGAGGGGGTAAATGGGGCGCATGGTGGCTCAGTTGGTTAAGCGTCTGCCTCTTGATTTTGGCTCAGGTCACTATCTCACCGTTCGTGGGATCAAGCCCCCTGTCGAGCCCTTTGTCAAGCCCGGCTTTGGGGTCTATGCTGACAGCACGGAGCCTGCTTGGGATTCTCTCTCTCTTCCTCTCTCTATGCCCCTCAAGAATATATAAACTTTTAAAAACAGATAAAGGAGTGGGGGATTAATTAAATTCGACTAGAGAAGGTTTCATAAGGAAAGTAGCATCTGAGTGGAGTCCTGAAGGCCGATAGTCATACAAAACTTTATCATGTATTAGGACTGCAAAATATACTGCTTTATTTAAAATTTTCAATTTTCCCTGGTAGAAGGGAAAGATTTCCAGTCTCCCCTGAAAAACTACTTAGATTCCCATTCATCTGGAAGAGCCCTATAGCATTGCCAGTATCACCGACAGGCATTACAACAGAGTAGTTTCGATTACTGGCTCTAGAATCAGGGAGATTTAAAGATCTCCCCTCCCCCATCAATTTCCAACCCTGTGATTTTGACAAGTCCAACTCTGGGCTGTAGCTCCCTCATTTGTAAACTAAGTTTAATGATAATAACTACCTAATACGGTAGTTGTGAGAATAAAATGAGATAATATATGAAAAGTGTTTAATCCATTGCCCAGCACATTTTAAGCATTCAAAAATCATAACTATTTTTTATTAATGTTTGCATACCAGGCAGGATTTCAATCCTGCATAGAAGTTGTGAATTTTAATTTCAGTACTGCTCCAAACTGCACTCTAGGGCTATACTAGTGACCCATATTTTCCATTTTTTAGCTCTCTGATTTATCATATGAGACCAGAGCACCAGCAAAGACGCTGAATAGGCTGGTTTCCTCACTTCCTCGCTGGGGTTCTAGGGGGGGAGAAGAGTGGGTATTTCCTCCATCTTGTATTCGTCTCCCAACCTTCTCCCCCTTTCTTGAGGACTCTGTGTGTGTGTGTGTGTTTATTCAGACCCATCTCCTTCACTAACTAGCCCTGTCTGTCAGCTGTAACGAAAACCACAAGGAAAGAAATTATGACCAAGCCTTCAGACAGCTGGTGGTAATTTACTCGTACAATCCCCCTCATTCTCTCAACACCCACTATTTATGTGTATCTGATGCTGGGGGAGGGGGAGAATCATGCAAGAAATGTGGTATGCAAATTTCTAGGAAGGGGGTTGGAGCAGTGAGGACAGACTGGTGTGAATTACATGGATAACTCTCCTTGCTTTGAACATAGATGGTGGGTCTTAAAATTTAAAGGGACTGATGTGAGGGTTAATAAGTAAATTTCTGGGGTGGCACCTGGGTGGCTCAGTCAGTTGAGCCTCCAATTTCAGCTGAGGGCGTGGTCTCATAGTTTGTGAGTGCAAGCCCTGCATTGAGCTCTGTGCTCAGAGCCTGGAGCCTGCTTCAGATTCTGTATCTTCCTTTCTCTCCCTCTCCCCTGCTCATGCTCTGCCTCTCTCTGTCTCTCAAAAATAAAAATAAATGAATAAATTTCTGGAACCAGAAACAACACTTGAATAAATTTATAAATGACTTCCAAGGCATTCATGGCACTTGCACCATTAGTAAAACTTGAGTCATTTTCCAGGAAAAGTACAGGCACTTCCAGTCCAAGGCATGTATCAGGCAATCCAGGCCACTTGAAAGCCCCACAGAAATGATAACGAGCACAGCACCTGATCCTGGCTTGGAGCTCGGGTTAGATTCCGAATCCGAAAACACATTGTTTAGAAGGCAGCAGCCAGGCCCCTTCCTTTGTTTCTTGTATCATGCCACTTACTAGTTTGTCCTCAGATGGACCAAGATGGATTTCTCTGGATTTAATATTCCAGCAGATACTGAGAATCCCTGGTATTCTGTTTCCTATATAGATTGGATCTAAGGTTATATAGACATTATACATCAAGTTTTAAAAATTCAGTGTTCTGCTTTGTAGATATGTGTATATATTTTATATACATATGTATATATTTATTTAGAATATAAATCTGTTTTTAAAACATTGCATTTTGAAAAAAATGTAAAAATATTAAACATACCAAAAAACTGCAAAATAGTACACTGAGGTCCTACAAATCCTCAGTTGATTCACCAACCCCTGTTAACAGTTTATCACATTTGTTTCTCTCTCTCTCCCCCACACCCACCCCACATACAATTATTGAAAGTAAGATGTAGACTCTTGACTCCTATATTTCAGTGTCCATCTCGTAAGAGTAATTAAAATTATGAAATTACTGTGATTATGTAAAAGGATATATCACGTCTCCCAGGCCTGCTTTTATCACTATTAAACAACATCTAAAGAATTTGCATTGAATGACTTAACTAATATCAGGAGCTATCCGTGGTAGATCTTTGGCTCAAATCTGCACAAATAATGAGGCTTATCAAATTAATCATCCCCAGGACAAAGGTAAATATACAACAAAGATAAATTCACTCTTCTACACTTAGAATTACTGGAAGCCAATTTCTTGTCAGTTTAGAACAGCTGTTTTGTCCTGTCTTCCAGCTGGCAAGGATTCGTACATTTTGACATAGAGCCTCAGAAAGCCTCACACAATCAAGAAAAAAGATTAATGAGAAAAATTCCACATGCATATATTCACTTTCGTCTTAATTTCTATTTTAGCATATAAGAAGCCAAAATGCTGAGCTGTGGAGTTCAATATCAGACATCTGGCAATACTACACAAAAGAATTAACATATTTCAACAGTCTTCACCCTTGTAAATACAAGTGAGTATAGCGGCTGTAAGAGTTAAAAGCCCATTCTAGATCGTAACAGTTCAGGAAAATAAAAAACACACTCAGCATTAACCACTATGATTCATCTCAACTAAAATAATCTTTTAATTAGATAAAAGTATCTCCATTTTATGCTAGGTCTGTGATACAACAACAGGTAGAGAAATAGTAGTTGACTCTAAATCGGAACTTGTGATATACAGAAAAGAATCACTGCATCCTATATTTGCTGGCTTTGGTAAGTTCGCAGGACATGGAGGGAAAAAATCAAAACCAGATGATCCTGAGGCAGAAGGACTGGTTCAAGCGTTTTTTTTTTTTTAATGTTTTATTTATTTCTGAGAGAGAGACAGAGAGAGGCAGCGTGAGCAGGGGAGTGTCAGAGAGAGAGGGAGACAAAGAATCCGAAACAGGCTCCAGGCTCTGAGCTAGCTGTCATATCAGCACAGAGCCCGACACGGGGCTTGAACCCACAAACGGTGAGATCATGACCTGAGCCAAAGTCAGACGCTTAACCAACTGAGTTGGTGCCCCTGGTTCAAGCTTTTGATTCAACTATGAAGGTGTTTGGAGCTGAATCTCAGGTAAGGGGAGAAGGACCAAAAGCTTCGTCGTCAAGATAAATGATATCTTAGTGCAATATTTCCAAAAAACAAAATTAGTGCAAAAATATCCATGGTGAGCAAAATATCAAAATTTTATTTTATTTATCATTTTCTTAAAGCTTATTTATTTTTGAGAGAGACAGAGCATGAGTTGGGGAGGAGCAGAGAGAGAGAAGGAGACACAGAATCCCAAGCAGGCTCCAGGCTCTGATCTGTCAGCACAGAGCCCGATGTGGGGCTCCAACCCATGAGCTGTGAGATCATGACCTGAGCCAAAGTGGGACCCCCAACTGACTGAGCCACCCAGGTGCCCCAACATATCAAAATTTTAAATAAAGGCAGGATGTGCTCTTGCATTTGCAAGATCTTGGGAGTGAGCGCCTTACTTGCCCTCTGGTTAGGGCCCTGGTTGTTCATCCCAGATGATGTGACAAGAGCCAAACCTTCTGATGCCTCTTCATGGGTAATCGCTAGCGCTCGGTTCTGCAGACCTTGTTGGCAACAGCTCCTTGTGCATCATGCACTGCCAGACATCAGGCAGCACCATTAAGATACCACAAGGCAAAAGTGACTATTCAGCCTCCTTTCCTAATAGTTAAGTCTCAATAGTTAAGTCTCAAGGGTGAGTTCCTGTGATTTATATAGGGCATTAGGGAGATGGGGGACCAGAGTAGGAAAGTGAGATAGAGAGGGGGGAAAAGAACAATTTATCTTATGAATTGCTGCTAATACAATTTAACTAGAATGTAAATTTTCAAGAACCTGCCCTTTTAAGAAAACCCAAGCCCCATTCTCAGTTTGAGGCACCTTCCCACTCAACTCAAAAATGAAGTCCGCTTCACCTTGACTCTTCCAGTCACACGGACTACAGATGGTTCTGGAAATCAAAGAAGCCATGCTACATCCTCCATGCAGGGTCTACTGAGTTCAAGCTGCTTTGGAAGCTTCACCAGACTGGAGCCTCCCCTTTGGCAAGAGGTGCCCATTCCCAAGACCAAACCTGATCTTGCGCCAGTGCAAATAAAGCATCTAGAGGTGCCCCCTGCTGGCGGGATCTGTCTTACAGAATCGGGCTCCCAGGTTGTAGGTTGGCCTTTCATGTATCAACGCTCCAGGTGCTCAGTCACTGACACCACCCCGTAGGGTCTTACACTTGACCTGCTTCACTCCTGTGTGTTACTAACCAGCCTGTCTGCAGGTACCGGGCATTCACATATCCCTTCAGGCGACTTGCCTGGAAAGAGGCAAAGAGAGATGTACATGTCTTGTACTTTATTGAAAGATTGTACTAAAGAAGCACACGTTTCTAGGACTTACGAAATATATTCAGAATATTTCCCCTCGAACAGATGGTGGTACAGCCCACAGTTCACAATTGCTTGCTACTTAGTTCTGTTAAGAATTCTATATGCAGTTGAAGCTACTAGAATGAATACGGGAAACATCTCCCTTTGCAGAAAAGTGGGACACCCTAGGCCTACCCATATCTGCCTCACAGGGACAGCCTGCCTCTCTAATCTTGAGTCCTTTATGCCACTTTTTTTTTTTTAACCTACCCTCCAGACAGGAAATGGGAATCACAGCTCAGACCCTCAGCCTGAAAAGGTACACCATTTGCCTTGACAGTTGCTTTCACCTGGGACCAGACCACGCTTCCTGTTTCCTTTTATTGAAGAGAAACGCAGGGCCTAGTCCAATTGAAAGCAGGGCCCCAGTTGTCTAGCTCCATTTCTGACACCTTTATTTCAGGGATTATGCCTTCTTTCCTGTCTTCCTTGACCAATTTCTGCCTGGGAGTCTAGGACAGACCAAATCCTGAGGAGATGGGGTGAAGGGAAGGGAAAACCTGGGGGCCAGCTGAGACAGAGGGAGTAAGATACAAGAAAGTCTTGAAATTCACAAAAGTTTTCATGGAAACAAGGAAAAGAGAAAAACGTTGCAGCCCTTGAAGAACTAAAGTTGAAGGCTGAGAAAAAGCCGTCCTGTGTCAAACTGGAAGAGTAAAAAGAGGGTATAAAATTTTGAACCAAAGTTCAGCATCACCATTGAGCCAAATGACCTGTCATTCAGCTTCAGCTTTTGAAAACCCAATAGCTGGATGCTGACTCCATATTGTTTCTTACAACCCTGAACTTGTGCTTGTGTGGGCCTCATCACATCTAATTGGCCTGACAAGCCAGTGATACAAGTAGAGTATGCCCCTGGGTTTCTGTTAATATCCGAACATTCACTCTCAAATACAGGCAAGTTTTCTAGATATAATTTGGAGTGAAAATCTCCTTATAGGTTTTACGTGTTGAAATTCTGTGAATCCTTCAGACTATAGAAATTTAATTAGTATCTCAAGAGTGAAATGATGCAATAATGAAAAATAATTATGAAAGCTCTTCATTTAAAAGTCAACAGTTATTAATGTTATTAATGACCTAAGTAATTTTATTAATAACATAAGTAATGTGATTAATAGTTATTTTAATGGCATATATGCCCCCAGTTACCAAGTCCTGACCAATCTGAGGACAGCCCTGCTAACTTATATGAGAAACATGCTCTCATTTGGTGACAAGTACTGTTACATGATAGTACGTTGGAGAGCCATGGATGAAGCAACTAGGATCTTTTCTTGGGCCAACTTTAGTAAATGAATAGTGGAGCCATCACTGTAAACTACATATACAAGATGATCTCCCAATAGGTTGTCTAAGGCAGAGCTTCCCAACCAGCATACCTCTTGAGCTGCAAACAGGTTATGTTGTCCAGACATTGATCCCTCAACCCTAAGGCATCCAGGAAGGCAGCTAGAGCCAGTCACTGCCAGCAATGTCTTCCAGGGATGCTTGCTGACTGAGCACGTAGAGTCTGATGTTGTTATTGTTCCATGGATGCAGATGGAAGCAGCTTGGCATAGTCTTTGGCCTCAGCTCTATTCCACTCCTCCTTGCTTTTTGTGCTTGGTTTGTGTATGAGCCTCATTCCAGAAGGAAGGAAAAGAATAAATCCTGGTGTTCCTCTTATTTCCAGGAGTTTCCGTAACGGATGCAAACTGTGGTAGGCAGTGTCTAAGATAGCCCCCGGTGATCCCTGGGAATCACACTCTTGGTTTAGAAAAGAGACTTACTATAAGGGATTGGTTGGCTCAGTTGCGGAGGCTGAGAAGTCCCAGTATCTGCTGTATAGGAGCTGGAGACCCAGGAAAGCTGATGTTGTCGTTCTCAGGACCAGAGGGCCCATGGGATAAATCTCAGTCTGAGGTTAGAAGACTGATGTCTCCGCACATCCACTAAGGCAGAGGGAGCAAATTCTCCCTTCCTCTGTCTTTTTGATCTATCTAGGCCCTCAGTGGATTGGATGGTGCCCAATCACACAGGGGCGGACAAGCTGCTTTACTCAGTCTGCCAACCTCAACTGCTAATCTCATCTGGAAACATCCTTAGAGACTCACGCAGAAATGATGTTTAGCCAAATATCCGGGTATCCTGTGATCTGGTCAAGTTGACACACGCAATTCACCATCACAGCCACTAAGTGTTGGGGTAATTTGCTATGCAGCAATAGGCAACTGATACACAAACTCCCAAACTTTCCCCCAATCTAAAGTAGAGTTAGAGACCCAGCCCTCCCATTCACAAAGAAGCTAGTATTCTCTTTTCAGTAAATAAAAACATTGAATTTGGAGCACTTATTTAAGGCTGCACAATAGGGCCTGGATTTATGGTGAGCATTATGGGGGGCAAGAACTAGCACTTTTGTAAGGCCATCCTATAAAATACATGGCCTGAGCATCCTCTCTCCAGAATGTGCTTTTAATTACTACCAAGAACATTTTTTTCTCTTTTAGAAGATATGCACAATCCATGAAAATCTTTGTTGTTAAGATTACAATAAAGCTGTACATTTTAGTTGCAATATTTCATTGGAGATTCCAAAGTCAAGATTTACATAGCAATGAGGCAAAAAACATGTTATAGATTTGAATATTATGATGAGGAGAAGGAAGGTAAAATATGGTATTGTTTCTGTTTGTACACTAAGGCCGCTTGTTCATGTTAACATTTCTTTTCTTGGCTCCACTTTCTCTGAGCTAGTGTTGTATGGTTGAATGTACGTGTGTGTTGAGCACACACGCAGTGGACAAAATCCCCCTATTCTGTGAATTTTTCATGTGCTTATCGTTCTGGGCAGTGAGCCCAGCTTGCTGTATGTCTTTGCTATTTGAACAGTGTCCCAGATTCTCCTTTGAAATGTATAATTCACCCATTTTTATTAACCTGGATATGGAATCATCTGATGGCTTTTTGATAGATTTTTTAGTCACGTCCAGGTAAACGTCTTTTTGTTTCAAACAGATCATTCATTTCTCCATGCTTTCAGGACTTATGCCATATGAATTAGGAAGCAAATCCTTACAAGGTCAAATATTAATAATGGAGCTTATTATTTGAAAACAAATGGCATTTTACAGTTGTTATGCTAATTTTAAGACCAGACCATTCTGTCAAAGCTCTCAAAGGATTTTTGTTATTGTTTTGATTTTTTTTACGTTTATTTTGAGAGAGAGAGCATGAGCAGAGGAGGGACAGACAGAGAGGGAGACAGAGAGAATCCCAAGCAGGCTCCATGCTCTGCGCTGAGCCTGATGCAGGGCTCGATCTCACACCTGTGAGATCATGACCTGAGCAGAAATCAAGAGTCAGACACTTAACCAAGTGAGCTAGCCAGGTGCCCCTGTTTTGATTTTTTTTTAATTTTTAAAATATTTATTTACTTTTGAGATAGAGAAAGAGAGTGAGTGGAGGAGGGGCAGAAAGAAATGAAGACAGAATCTGAAGCAGGCTCCAGGCTCTCAGCTATCAGCACAGAGCCTGACGTGGGGCTTCACCTCCCAAACCATGAGATCGTGACCTGAGCCCAAGTTGGACACTCAACGAACTGAGCCACCAGGCGCCCCTGTTTTGATTTGTTTTTTAACGAAAAGAAAATCTAGGGTCACTGAAAAGAAACATTTTAAAAGCAAGCTGGACAAAAGTAATGACTCTCATGCATGCGAAATACACAGTTAGCACCTGCCAATTAAGCCCCACTTTTACCATTTCCTAACTGTGTCACAGTATTTAACCTTTCTATAAAAATGGGGATAATAATACCTTTCTCACAGAACGTGAAGATATTTTTAATAGTATCCAGGGTCCTCTCAGTTGGGGAGGTGATGACTTCCACCACCTAACCACCACCACCCCCGTGCTGAGTGGGGAGAAAACCTCAGCTAGGGCTTAGCAAAAAACTTCACCCAAGGTTTCAAATACAGCTTAGTATGGTGAAGTCATGCTTCTCTATCTCAATTCTTTTCTGTCCTGATTTCATTTTCAGCCTCTGCAAGGTAGGGAGTTATCTGCCAGCAGGCCTTACACTCTCTCTCTGAGGCTCACATGCATTAGAAGAGACGTTGCCTCTTTTAAGAGGCCCCTAAAGAATCCTGTTTGAGTCAAGTGCCTATCCCTGAACTAATTCCTGAGGCCATGAGGGAAAACTAATATTTTCCCCCCATTAATAGGAAAAAAAATCTTTTGTTTAAATAGACTTCATTTTCTTAGAGCAGTTTTAAGTTTAAGTTATTCTTAAAAAAAAAAAGAAAGAAAGAAAAAAGGGCCTGTGAGGGGCACCTGGGTAGCTCAGTCAGTTGAGCGTCCACCTTCTGCTCAGGTCATGATTTCGCTCTTGTTCTGAGCCCTGCATCAGGCTCTGTGCTGACAGCTCAGAGCCTGGAGCTGCTTCGGATTCTGTGTCTCCCTCTCTCTGCCCCTCCCCTGTTCATACTCTACCTCTCTCTCAAAATAAATAAACATTAAAAAAATTTTTTTAAAGGCCTGTGGTACCTCCTTTTTAAATTTCATTCTCCTTGTCCCACACGCCATCGACTCTTTTGGCTCTATCACCAAAATAGATTTGGAATCTGTTCCCTTCTGTTCCAGACTGTTCCAGTCTGACCACTACCACCATAATGTGAATCATCACCATCCCACCCCGGTCTACTTACTACAACACTCTTCAAAGCACCTTCCTCTGCTGCCACTCTTGGCCCCTCAATGCCCATTCTACAAAAGCAGAGTGATATTTTTAAACATTTTTCCAGATCCTATCATGCGTCCGCTTCAAACCCTTCCTTCGTTTCCCAATGTCCTTAGAATAAAATCAACTTCTCGGGTGTTTGGGTGGCTCAGTCAGTTAGGCATCCGACTCTTGATTTCAACTCAGGTCATGATCTCCCAGTTCGTGAGATCAACCCCATGTCAGGCTCTGAGCTGACAGTGAGGAACCTGCTTGGGATTCTCTCTCTCCCTCTCTCTGCTCCTTCCCCACTCATGTTTGCTCCCTTTCTCTCTCAAAATAAATATATAAACTAAAAATATGTTTAAAATTAAAGTTTAGGTATAATTTATATTAAGCTGGAGATAAAAATCACAGGATAACAAATGTAGGACTCTTTTCTTTAATGCATCTAAGATTCTTGTATGACAAAAATAAAGCACAAAGAATATTTTAAAGGACACATTTCAGGGCATTTTGAAATTCTGAAGTGCAATAAAACTCTTTTGAGTATTCTTCAAAGTTAAAAGACTCTCCTTCAGATTAATGAAAATATTAGGAGTTATAAACCACATTGGGCACGGGCGATATGGCCCATGGTACCTGCGTTAGGTAAGAGATAAATGGAGTGTCCACATTTTAGGGAAGGGGCCAAAAAGACGCTTTAAGCTCAAGTCCGTAGCAGGTCGAATGATGCTGATTCGATTTAGAAAGGTATTATTATCTCATTGCTCTCTTCTCAAGGCTTGGTCCTTAAACTGTTCATGCTGCTACTTCTTTTCTTTCTATCACCAGTTGTAGGAGCAAACCTCCTAGAAGAATGGTAATACAGACTGAAATCCAAAGCTGTGCATGGTGCTCTAATTGTTTGCCATGATATAGTATACAATGTTTAACAAGGAGGCCAACTAATCTAGAAATGGAATAACTCTGCCTCTAGCATAGGAGCTGGATGTGCTTATTAAAAAACTTTTTTTGTGGGGGCACCTGGGTGGCTCAGTCAGTTAAGCGTTTGTCTTCAGCTCAGGTCATCCATAGTCTCACAGTCCATGAGTTTGAGGCTCAGGTCAGGCCCTGTGCTCAGAGCTTGGAGCCTGCTTCAGATTCTGTGTCTCTCTCTCTGCCCCTCCCCCCACTCACGCTCTGTCTCTCTCTCAAAAATAAAATAAAAACATTAAAAAATTAAAAAATAAAAATAAAAAAATAAAAAATTATGTGGTATAGAAATGCCCAAAACTACCTACTTTGACTCCCTTTCGTATGTTTCAATTAACCCTTGAGTGACATAAAAAATGTTTCAGCATTCTGTAATACCAATATTTTGCACAACTTAAGACAAAAACATTGAGTTTAGCATTTTAAATAAAAAAGAATGGTAACTCACAGAGAAGCTATGTAATTATTAA
>NW_027527549.1:6283396-6333956 GCF_008692635.1 Crocuta crocuta | reverse complement strand
GCCACCCAGACACTCCTGGAATATTTTTAAAAAATACATGAAGCAAAGAGCAATAAAAAATTAAAAATTTATATTAATAAATTTTAGTATACCTTTCTGAATAATTGATAAAAAATTAGATACAGAATCAATAATGATATGTAAAACTTGAACAACATAATGAGCCAACTTGAAGTAACTGCTCTTTATAAAACACACTGCTCCACAACAGCAGGACACGTGTGCTTTTCCAGTGCACAGGGAACGTTTATGAAGACAGATCATAATCTGGGCCATAAAACAATTCTCAACAAATGCAAAAGAACTCAAATCCTACAAGATGTGCTGTCTGACCACAAAAAGATTACATTAGAAATCAATAGCAGAAAGAAGTCTGAAATATCTTCAAATATCTTGAAACTAAACACACACTTCTATGTAACCCACAGAGCAAAGAAGCAACCAAAAGTGAAAAGAGAAAGTATTTTAAACTGAATGAAAATGAATTCGTGAGATATAAAAATGTGTGGCATAGAACTAATGCAGTACTTGGAATGAAATTGATAGAACCAAAGCACTTGTAGTAGAAAAGGAAGGTCTTAAATCAATGATCTAGACATGCACTTTAAGAAACTGGAAAAGGAAAAGCAAATGAAATTCAAAGTAAGCAGAAGAAAGGAAATCATAAGGACCAGGGATAATGCACATAAACTGTTTTGTTTTGTTTTTTTTTTGACCAAAAACAATAGAGAAATTAAATGAGGCCAAAGCTGTTTTTCTGAAAAGGTAAATAAAACCAATAAACTTCAGATCAAGTTTATTGAAACAAAAAGAAAATACACAAATAACCAACATGGGGAAGGAGAAAGGTGAAGTGATATCAGTACAGATTCTACAAATATTAAAGGGCTAATTAGAAAATTGTATTTCAATTTTCAAAATTGAAAAACTTGTGGTGATAAATTTGACAACTTAGGAAAAAATGAACAAATTTCTTGGAAGACACAAATTAACAAAACTTTCCCCAGAAGAAACAGATGAGCTAAATAGCCCTATATTTATTAATGAAATAGAATCTGTAATTTAAAACCTTCCCAGAAAGAAAATCTTGGTTTAAAAGTCTTTACTAGGGATGGGGCGCCTGGGTGGCTCAGTCGGTTAAGCATCCAACTTCAGCTCAGGTCATGATCTCACGGTTCGTGGATTCGAGCCCCGCGTCGGGCTCTGTGCTGACAGCCAGCTCAGAGCCTGGAGCCTGCTTCAGATTCTGTGTCTCCCTCTCTCTCTGACCCTCCCCTGCTCATGCTGTCTCTCTCTGTCAGAAATAAATTAAATATAATTTAAAAAAAAAGTTTTTACTAGTAAATCCTATCAAACATTTAAGAAAGCAATAATGCAGTTTCTATTCAAACTCTCACCCAATATTGAAGAGGTAGGAACTCCCAGCTCATGTTTTTAAAGTTTATTTATTTATTTAGAGAGAGAGCATGTGAGTACACACAAGAGGGGAAGGGGCAGAGAGAAAGAGAGACAGAATTCCAAGCAGACTCCATGCCATCAATGCAGAGCCTGATGTGGGGCTCGAAACCAGAACTGTGAGATCATGACCTGAGCCAAGAGCAAGAATTGGATACTCAACCTACCAACTGTGCCCCCCAGGTGCCCTCCAACTCATTTTTTGAGGCCAACATTACCCTTATGCAAAATCCAGACAAAGATACTATAAAAATTTTTTAAATGTTTTTTAATATTTTATTTATTTCTGAGAGAGAGAGAGGCAGCGTGAGCAGGGGAGGGTCAGAGAGAAAGGGAGATACAGAATCCGAAACAGGCTCCAGGCTCTGAGCTGGCTGTCAGCACAGAGCCCACACGGGGTTCAAACCCACAAACCATGAGATCATGACCTGAGCCGAAGTCAGATGCTTAACCGACTGAGCCACCCAGGCACCCCATATAAAGAAAGAATATAAACTGATATTCTCCATGAACATAGATGCAAAAATTCTTAATTTTTTTTTTAATGTTTATTTTTCAGAGAGAGAGAGAGCAAGTGAGCATGAGCGGGGTAGGGGCAGAAAGAGAGAGGGAGAATCCCAAGCAGACTCTGCACCACCAGCACGAAACCCAATTTGGGGCTCAAACCCACCAACCGTGAGACCATGACCTGAGCCAAAACCAAGAGTCAGATGCTTAACTGACTGAGCCACCCAGACATCCCAAAAATTCTTAACAAAATTTTAGCAGATCTAATCCAACAATTTATAGAAAGTATAGTATATCATAACTAAGTGGGATTTATCCCAGGCACCCAACATTGATGTTAACAGTTTTGTTTTTTTTTTTAATTTGAAAGAGAGAGGGAGGGGGGGCAGAGGGAGAGAAAGAAAATCTCAAGCAGGCTCCATGCCCAGTGCAGTCACACATGGGGCTCCACATCATGACCCTGGGATCATGATCTGAGCTAAAATCAAGAGTTGGATGCTCAACCGACTGAGGCACCAATGCCCCAATTGTAACATTCGTATATCAATCATTGTAATTCACCAGATTAACGGAATGTAAAAGGAAAACTGATATAATAATCTCAATAGATGTAAAATTAAGCATCCATTCCTAATGAAAACCCTCAGAAACTATGACTAGAAGGGAACTTATTCAACCAGATGAAAGGCACCTATGGAAAACCTACAGGTGACATCATACGTAATGATGAAAGCCTGAATGCCTTCCTCCTAAGATCAGGAACAAGGCAGAGATGTTTGCTCTATTTCTGTTTAACTTTGTACTGGAGGTTCTAGTTAGCACAATAAGGCAAAGACAAAAAGCAAACAACAGACAGACAAACATATAGACATAGAGATTGGAAAGATTAAAATTTCATCTCTCTTTTCTTGGGGGGGATGACATCATCATGTAGAAATTCTATCCAATCTATTTAAAAAATCTCTTAGAACTGAACCATGAATTTAGCAAAGCTATAGGATACAAAATCAATAGAGAAAAAAATCAACATGAACTAGCAATAAACAACCAGAAATTGAAAATTTTTAAGATATTATCAATTATAAGAGAGTCAAAGATATGAAGAATTTAGACATATGTGTGTCTAAGATACATGACTAGTGTTCACTAAAAACATAAAACACTGGTGAGAGAAATTAAAGACATTATTATTACTATTATTATTATTATTATGGATTGGATAATTCATTGTAGGAACTGTTCTGTGCTTTGTAGAATGTTTACCAGCATTTCTGACCTTCATCTACTAGATGGCCGTATCACCCTTGCCCTGAGGTATGATAAACAAAAATGTGTCCAAGCACACTCACACACATGCACATCCCAAGAAAATCCCACAAAAATGTGTCCAGATACTGTTATATCTGTTACCCCCAACTGAGAACCACTCATAAAAATAAATGGAGATATGTACCATGTTTATGGAATGGGAGACTCAATATTTTGAAAATATCAGTTCTCTCCAAATCAATCTACAGGCTCAGTGTAATCCCAGTGAAATCACCAGCAGGCTTTTTGTCTATACTGACAAGCAGATTCTAAAATGTGTATGAGAATACAAAGGACCTAGCACAGCCAGAATGATTTTGAAAGAGAAGGAAAAATTTGGAGGACTTGCACTACATGATTTTAAAACTTATAAAGAGCTGCCATAATCAAGACAGCAAGGAGTGGGCTGAGGAATTGGTGGGAACAGCTGGGTGGCAGGAAGAGTGGCCCATGAAGGTGATCAAGACGACCTTCCCTATGCATGGAGTCTGTGAGAGCCCATGGGGGAAGAGCCTCGCCGGGACTGGTGAAGTTCTGGGCAAGAAGATGGAGGAAGGGGGCTTTGTCAAGGCCAATGGGGAATCCTTGGCCAGTTTCTGGGAATGGCTCAAGGAAACATGCGGTGCCAATACTCCGCCATCCCGGGACTGCTTCGGGTGCCTCCCAGAGTGGTGGGACACCTTCCCATGAGGCTATCTGGGGACCCTAGCCCCAGCACTGGGTTCCAGAGTTTGCAGCCACGTGGCACTCCTCCCCCGTCCTCTACAAAGGAAGAGGTTGCTGTTTCCACACTCACCTGTGATGTACTTCAAGATCTTTGGGGAGTCTGCTCCCCTCCCCATTTCAGCTTTTCTGGAATTCTGGCTCTTGCATGCACCTCCCTTCTTCTTCCCCTGCCAGCTTCATGTCAACAATTATCAGCTTGTCTGAGTGGATTCCTGGCCCTTCCCTCACCCCCACTTCCATCTCTAGTCTGTTTTATGCTATTTGGCTCCTTTAATGTCTTTGCAAAGTTTTTTATACCAATAAAGTTAGCAGCCTTCAAAAAAATGGTATTGGTCTTAAAATAGGCAAATAGATCAATGGAACAGAATAGAAACTTCAGACATAGACCCATACATATTTGGTCAATAGATTTCAGTAAAAGTCCCAAGGAAATTAAATGGAGAAAGAACAGACTTCTCAACAAACAGTGTTGGAATAAGTGGAAACTTCTCTGCAATAAATGAACCTTGATCAATACCTTGTACCACATACAAAAGTTAGCTCCAAATGAATCATAGACCAAGCATAAAATGTAAAACTACAAAATTTCTAGAAGAAAACATAGGAGAATATTTTTGTGACCTTGGGTTAAGCAGTAGTTTCTCAGATATGACATTAAAAGCAAAATCCATGAAAGAACAGTTTGGTAGTTTGGACTTATTTGGCAACTTTTAAAGATTTCTGGTCTTCAAAAGACACTTGTTACAATAGAAAGACAAGATATAGATTGGGGGAACATATTCACAAAATACCTCTATAATAAAGAGTTGCATTTCAAATACATAGGAACTCCTATGTAAATTTAATCACAAAAAGCAAACAACTCAATAAAAAATGGGCAAAAGATTTCAACAGACATGTCACCAAAAATACACAGAGGGCTATTAAGCCCATAAAAAAATGTTCAACATCAGTAGTCACTAGAGCAATGAAATCAAAACCATAAGATACCATTTCACACACACTAGAATTGCTGTAGTAAAAAAGACAGACAATAATAAGTGTTGGCAAGAATGTGGAGACGTGGGAACCTTCACATTTTGCTAGTGGGAAGGAGAAAGGCACAACCCCTTTGAGAAAGAGTTTGGTGGTATCTTAAAATGTTAAACATATGCCGACTACTCTACTATTCAAATTTTACCTAAGAGAAATGAAGGCATAGGTCCACAGAAAGACTTGCACATGGATGTTCATAGCAGTTTTATTTGTAATAGCCAAAAAACTAGAAAGAATAAAACAGCTGGTGTATTAATAAACAAACTGTGGCATATCCATACAAGGGAATACTACTCGGCAACAAAAGAAAACAAACTATTGATACCCACAGCGTCATGGATAAAACTTAAAATAATTATGCTGAGTGAAAGAAGTCCAGACAGAAGCAAAGAGTCCCAACTATATGATTCCATAAATTTCTAGAAAATGCAAACTAACATATAGCAACAGAAAGCAGATCAGTGGTTGATTGCCCGTGTGCTAGTGGGGGCAAGAGACAGGAGGGAGGGTTATAAAGGGAAGAGGGAAACTTTTGGGGATGATGAGCATGTGATGATTTCACAGATACACACACATGTCAAAACTTTTCAAATTGTACACCTTAAATCTGCCCAGCTTATTTTATGTCAATTATATCTCAATAAAGCAGTAACAAACTAATAACGACAAAAAGAGAGATGGCTAAAGAGACATGATGGTTGGAGTTTGACGTTAGAAAGTTGAGCTTCTCTGACGTCATTTCCCCCTGGATGGTTGTCTGTCGGTTCTAGGCTAGCCGCCTAGAACGTGCAATCTGCTAGGCTTCAAAAAAGTACCCAGAGACAGCGGCAACTCACTTGATTCCCCTTCTTAAACAACTGTATACTTGAGAGAGAATTGCTTTCGAGTTAAACCCTCATTGAAACATTCTCTCATAGCAGGGGTCTCACTTCAAGAAAGCGTTTTCCCAGGGCCATGCATCTGTTTTCATCCCTCTGCCAAAATTTGCTTCCCACCCAACTCTGGCTTCATTATTTTGTTAGGCCAGACAAAATTCACCTCCTGTGTGTGTGTGTAGCCCTCTCTGGTCCTCTGGTTCTTAGCACCACATTCAGTGGCCATTAATCATCTGGCTCATAATGCCAGCATGTAGGCGCTATGACAAAATGCCCTGACCCCATTTCCTCATTCCCATCACGATTTCCCCTCAAGGAAAGTAGGCATGTGGTTGGAAATGTAAACTTTACAAGTAAGTCAAAACTGGTTCAGAGAAAAGATGTGCCAACACGTGGAAACACACAGGGATTCCAGAGCCGAAAGGATTATTACCTCGTTGAAAATATTAGCATGTCGGAAATAGAAACAAAGAATACATGAGAGGTGAGACACTCACCATCCAGGGAGTAAAGAACTCATTTGTATCCTGTCACTCTGTTTAAAGCTATTAAATTTGTCAAAATCTAGAATCCGCTGATTACTTTCCCTTGTTCTAAATTTGAGTCTCATAAACAACCTTTTGGTTATAATTCGTTTTCCAAATGTGGCAAGTGTGCCAAGAGACCTCACTAAAGTAACAGAAGAGGGTCTAGTTCCCCCAAGATGTTAGAGTCCTCATTTAAATTTTGGATAATAAATCCCCATTATAACAATTTGCCATTCTGGGTTCAGATAGTAGTCTTGTGGATTTAACATCAGCCTGAGAAACAGACTTGACAAGGGAAAGACCAGATTCTCTTTTTTAAAAAATTTTAATGTTAATTTTTGAGAGAGAGAAGAGGCAGAGTGTAAGCAGGGGAGGGGCAGAGAAAGAGGGAGACACAGAATCCAAAACGGGCACCAGGCTCTGAGGTGTCAGCACAGAGCCCGACACAGGACTCAAACCTATGAACTGTGACATCATGACCTAAGCCTAAGTCAGATGCCCAACTGACTGAGCCACCCAGGTGCCCCAAGACCAGATTCTAACATATTTCCCAAGATAATGTCACCTTGTATGGCCTCTTACACTTTCCCTGCAGAGATCCTTTTAGTTAGTTAGTTAATCAGTTAGTTAGTTAGTTTCTCATTTCCCCAGTTCATCCTTCTGCTACAGCACTTACTCCATAACTGGTTTAGAACTATAGATTCTGAGCTACATGAGCATCCATTTCTGTACTGGCCTCCACCATCATTGCTCAATAAATAACAGAATTAAATTGAATCTGGATAATATGCAGAGGTGTTTTCTTCCATTTTTTAAGTTGATTTGATAGTCAGGAAATTAGATACCAAAAACACCCCTTCTCAAGGACAAGCCTCTAATACTCATAAACCTATAATACTATAGATAAGAAAGATATGTTTTTTAAAAGTAAAGGGGCACCCTGCTGGCTCTGTTGGTAAAGCATGTGACTTTTGATTGTGGAGTTGTGAGTTCAAGCCCCACGTTGGGCGTGAAGCCTCCTTAAAAAAGAATAAAAAACAGAAGTATGTTACACAGGGGCACCTGGGTGGCTCAGTTGGTTAAGCATCTGACTTCAGCTTGGGTCATAATCTCACAGTTCGTGGCGTCAAGCCCTGCATCTGGCTCTGCACTGAGACTGTGGAGCCTGCTTGGGATTCTCTTTCCCTCTCTCTCCTGCCTCTCCCCTGCTCGTGCTCTCTTTCTCTCAAATAAATAAATAAACTCAAAAAAACTATGCTACACATTCCTGGAGAACTGATTTTTAAATTTTTTTTAATGTTTTATTTATTTCTAGGAGAGAGAGAGAGACAGCGTGAGCAGGGGAGGATCAGAGAGAGAGGGAGTCACAGACTGAAACAGGCTCCAGGCTCTGAGCTGGCAGTCAGCACAGAGCCCGACGCGGGGCTCGAACCCACAAACCGCGAGATCATGACCTAAGCGAAAGTCGGACGCTTAACCGACTAAGCCACCCAGGCGCCCCGGGAACTGATTTTTAAATGGGAGCCAGAGTAGCACCAACCTCAGTGAAGTTCCTGACACAGTTTCATTTGGGAATTCCTGAAATGCTCAAAAACATTTCAAGGCTCATCAATACATCAACTAAGATGAATATAGAAGTCTGTCAGATGAATAACCTTGAAGGAAATTTTTAAAGTGTGCTCTCTATTTTAACAATTAAACCACAATGTAGAGAACCAAATTCTGACCCTATCAACTTTTTGTTACCAAAGACCGTAAGAAAAGATCACATCTTTATCACGAGTTNCCCTGCTCACGCTGTCTCTCTCTCTCCTAGAAATAAAATATATATAAATATATACTTTAAAAAAAGTAATTAGGCTAAAATTCCATGTTATAAAAAAATCAAATCATGAATACTTTTGCCTCATTCCTTATTTTTAAACAAATTTTTTAATGTTTATTCATTTTCACGNAGATCATGACCTAAGCGAAAGTCGGACGCTTAACCGACTAAGCCACGCAGGCGCCCCTAGCAATGCTCTTTTGATGAAGAGTGTTCACCATAGTGTATATAAAAACAGTTAAGATGACTTTAATTTATAGATATATGTTCAGATTAAATTTTTTTTGTTCCAAGCTTTAAAACAAATCCAAAGAAGCCTGTGAAAAATATTCAGCATCGCAGAGATACACGTGTTTAAAAGAAAGTAATTGAGGAGGCGCCTGGGTGGCTTAGTTGGTTAGGCGTCCGACTTTCANTCACGAGAGAGACAGAGCACAAGCAGGGGAGGAGCAGAGACAGAGAGGGAGACACAGAATCTCAAACAGCTCAGAGCCTGACACAAGGCTCCAACCCAGGAACGGTGAGATCATAACCTGAGCCGAAGTCACACGCTAACCATGGAGCCACCCAGGCGCCCCTCCTTATTATTATTTTTTTAAGATTTAATTTTAATTCCAGTTAGTTAACAGACAAGTTGCTTCATACCTTCTTAAAAGCAGCAATTTTTATGGCTCTCTTAATAGAAATATGATTCAGTTAAGCACTGTCAGCTGAATGACTTTGACTCCGTTTTCTCACAGTGGACAGTGTGATGAATAAATACAGTGAAGTGAGAATAAACTAGTTTCCTAATTCACAAATGAAGCATAGTCCTAAACACAGAAAACAGATTCCATTAATATCTTGTTCCATAATTAATCCTCAAAAGATCCAAATCGTGCTGTTATGCATAGGAAATTGAGGCCTAGAGAAATGAAGTTACTTTTTTCATATCCCAGTTAGTTGACCGCAGCTTGGAGATGAAGCCAGTACTGCCTTGTAGTGGGATTTATGATCCTGGGTGTCCATAAAAGGGTAAGCTTATTTCCAAAAACGTGATAGCAAATTCTGTCTCTTCTCCAAAAAATCATATGCATGGCAGGTTTTTGTCCTGCTGATGCTACATGAAAACAACGCGGGCCTCATCTGCCTAGTCTTCCATTTCAGCGCCAAGAAAGGGGCTGGGTTAAGGGGAGCTTGTCCTGCGCGGCCTCACCTGGCCAACAGGCATGGGGGAGAGCGGTGGCCTAGGAAGAAAGAACCATCATCACCCCCCAGCCTGCTGTTTGTATCTTAGATACATAAAATATATAGATATAGATGTAAAAAGGGTGTAAGAGAAAGCAGTGCGTCCTCGCGCGCGTTTCCTGATCCTCTATCTTCTTGCACCATCCCTAATGCCTCCACCCCGCCATGGCCTTCTGAATCATGCGCTCATCTCTCCTTCTACAGACATGGCCTTCAACCTCACCGCCACCAACAACGCGGGTGTCTACGCATCCAGCAAAGACCTTGGCCGGGCCAGAGACCCGTTCCCCCAGCTTTAGTCCAGTACACCGCAGCGCCACACCTTTATTTCTAGGCAANTTCTTGGGCCTGGAGACCGATCCTGCTTGGTTTCCCTACGGTCGGTTGGCCCGCACAGCCGGGGAGCATCCTCCGGGCGTGGATGGCGGCGCAAACCTGGGAGGACCAGGCCTCCTCCGCGGCTGCCCACGCCACCTGCTCCGCCCAGATTGCTTCTGTCCCTCGCCCACAAACACCCGCCGCTGCCTCCTCACCCGCTTCATCACCCCATCTCTCTCCACCCACTACCGCAACCTGGANCCTTCCATATCCAGCTTTAAAAAGTTTCTCCTTTTCACACTCCCTCTCTCCCAATTTTCCCGGGTTTGGTCTTCCTCCTCCCTCCAACTCAGTCATCGTCTCCTATGTTACATTAGTCCTTCCTCAGGAATCACTACTGCTCCAGGCTGTTGGCTAACTAACCTCTTTTCTCTCCCCTCTCTCCCTCTTTCTCCTTCTTAAACTCTTTTTTCCTCCCAATTTTCCCTTTAGTTATAGAAAACTTCCTCCTAAATAACCTCAGTTTTCTTTTCGTTTGAGCCTTTCGGATTGCCATTTTTCTAGTAAAGTCTCGCTATCCAATATCAAGTCAAGGGCATGTGGTCATGGTTAAAAAGAAAAAAGTTCATGGATCAAATGAATTCTCCACTTAATGCTCCTTCTGAAAACCCTTTTCTTATATTCCAGAAAGGAAGGAAGCTGGTGAGGCCCCAAGAAGCAGAGTGATTCTGTCCCACTATGTACGCAACGCTTGCAAGGGGGTGGGGGTGTCTTTATAGTGGGCCTGGTGGATCCCAAAGTTCAGAGGCAAAAGTCAATATGCAATATTGATGGATTAGGTGGAACAAAGGAACTCATCAGTAACACATTTTCCTCCCAAATCTCCGTTGTTGTTGTTGTTGAACTCCAACACTATCATCTACCCATTGCCCAAGCTCCAAATTTGGGAGTGGTCAGAGACTTCTCTCTCACTCATTCATCTCATCCAGTCTTCAATTCTACTTCTTGACTCTTTCTTTATTTTAAGGTCCCTCTTAACATGATTCCACAAGCCTCCGGAAAATGACACTATCTGGTATCTCATCATTCTTTCAAACCTCCCAGCTGAATCTATATCTTTACTTTTTTTTTCCCCACAGTATGTCTTACCTGTCCAATTTACCCTACCCCTCCCATCCCTGCTACAGATCCTCAATTGTCTTTTGTTGCCTTTATTTTTTTAAGTTTTATTTATTTATTTTGAGAGAGAGAGAGAGAGAGAATGACCAGGGGAGAGGCACAGAGAGGGAGAGAGAGAATCCTAAGCAGGCTCCACACTGTCAGCAGAAAACTACCTGACACGGGGCTCAAACTTATGAACTGTGAGATCATGACCTGAACTGAAATCAAGAGTCACCCCCTTTTGTTTTTGTATCTTTGGCCTTGCCTTCTCCATTAGGTCCATCCTGCTCCTATTAAATAAAGTCCTTTCAGAGCACCTGGGTGGCTCAGTTCATTTGAGTAACTGATTTTGGCTCAGATTATGAATGATCTCATGGTTCATGAGTTTGAACTCCACATTGGGCTCTATGTTAACAGCTCAGAGCCTAGAGCTTGTTTTAGATTTCTCTCTGCCCCTCCTCCCCCTCTCAAAAAGTGAATAAACGTTAAAAAATGCTTCTGAAACACAAGGGGAAATCTTGACCAGGAGGCAGTTCATAGATCTAATCAGTTCCATAGCTTTTATGCATTGTCAGGAGTCATTGTGCAAGGGCTGAAAAGGAACATGCACAAGAGAGGACGGAAATTATGTCACTAAACAGAGCCTACACTCAAATCAGCCCTCAGGAACCAGAAGAAGACAAGGTTTAAAGGGGGAAATGAAAATGAATAGGTTTTGATTTGCTGGTGGAAAATCAATATCAGTAAGCTCATTAAACCATGGTTAGTACCTAAAGTGAGACTGCCCCCTGTAAATTTCTAAATTTTGTAAAAACACAAGAAGATCTCAAGTGTCCTAATGGGAGAGAGGAAATGATTTCTACTGTTGATTCCCACCTCCACCTGTCACATACTGAACACAGTACCATAAACAACTGAAACTATGTTTACAAGTCATAGCTTGAAATGAAATTGTCCGGACATGGTGGGTAAGTGAGAGAGGCTGCAACTGAAAAAATGTTCTCTTCTTTCTCTATTCAACATTGAATTTCTGCTATGATATTTGGAAACAGCTATGTGGTTTTGCATTTTCCCAAGAATTATACTGGGTTCTGTGATGACATAATTTTGTGTGGGTAGCTCTATTGCCTTGGAATTGACTTTAAAAACTTTTTTGGTTTTGTTAATATCAAATGTTCTATAAGATTTTTGGGTTGATTGAAAGTGAGAGACTTCAGAAATTTTGATAGAACAATTCAATCTAATGATACTACAGAAAATATCCAGTAAAAACAGCTGAAGCGCTAGCTGATGAAAAAAATCTGTATTCTACCCAGGTACCTGATTAAGAATTCTTCTGGATGGTGGGGTGCCTGTGTGGTTGAGTTGGTTAAGTGTCCAACTTTGGCTTAGGTCATGATCTCACAGCTCATGAGTTCAAGCTCCGCATCGGGCTCTGTCCTGACAGCTCAGAGGTTGGAGCCCGCTTCAGATTCTCTCTCTCTCTCTCTCTCTCTCTCTGCCCCTCCCCCGCTTGCACTCTGACTCTCTCTTAAAAATAAACAAGCATTAAAAAGATTTTTAAAAAATAAACAAGAAAAAAATTAAATGAAGTTCAATTTACTACTCCCTTCTTTCAAGGCTCATATCTGTGTTGTTTCTAAGAAATCATCACCAGAGCAAATGTCAGCTAGATTTTCTGCTATGTTGTTTTCTAGGCATTTTCTTTCTTTCTTTTCCTTTTTTTTTTTTTTTTTTTTTTTTTTTTTTTTNTTTGGGTTTTTTTTTTTTTTTTTTCCTTTTTTTTTTTTTTTTTAGTTTATTTATTTATTTTTAAAGAAAGAGGTGGGGAGGGGGAGAGAGAGAATCCCAAGCAGGCCCCATGCTGTCAATACTGGAGCCTGACTCAGGTCTTGATCCCATGTATCATGAGATCCTGATCTGAGCCAAAATCAAGAGTTGGCCGCTCAAATGACCAAGTCACACAGGCGCCCCTCTCCTAGGTATATTCTAGTTTTGCTTTTACATTTAGGTCTATGATGTATTTTGACTTAATTTTTGTGGAAGGTGTAAGGTCTGTATCTAGAGTCCTTATTTTGCATGTGATGTCCAGTTGTTCCAGCCCACAATTTGTTGAAAAGACTATCTTTGCCTTGTTTCTCTGTAAAAAAAAAACAAAAAACAAAAAAACGTCTTTCCATATTTTGCTGGTCTACTTTTCTCCTCTATTCTGTTCCACTGATCTATTTGGCTATTGTTTTGTCAATGTCACATTGTCTTGATTAGTCAGCTAGTATTAATTCTCTGGCATTGTTCTTCTCTTTCAGTATTGTGTTGGCTATGTCGATCTCTTGCCTCTCCACATAACTGTAGAATCAGTTGATACCCACAAAATAACCTGCTGGTATTTTGAATGGGAATGCATTGAATCTTTAGATAAAGTTGGGAAGAAATGGCACCCTGGCAATACTGAGTCTTCCTATTCATGAACATGGGGTATCTTTCCATTTATTTAGTTCTTTGTTGAATTCTTTCATCAGTAGTTTTTTAGCATATTCCCAGGATTGTGCAGCCATCACTGCTATCTAATTTTAGAACATTTTGATCACCCTAGAAAGAAACCCTGTAGCTATTATCAGTCATTCACAATTTCCATCCTCATCACCCGCTCTCCTTCCTCCCACCCCTTGGCAAGCTCTAATCTACTTTCTGTCTTCATAGATTTGTTTATTTTAGAGATTTCACACAAATGGAATCATGTAATGTGTAGTCTTTTATGTCTGGTTCCTCTCACTTAGCATAATGTTTTCAAGGTTTATTCACTCTGTAGCATGTGCCAGTAATTCCTTCATTTTTATCGCCCAAAATATATCATAATGTATGGAAATGCCACATCTTGTTTATTCATCAGTTGGTAGATAGACGTTTGGATTGTTTCCATTTTTGGCTATTATGAATAATGCTGCTATGACAGTCATGTACATTCATCTATGACTTTTGAGTGGACATATTTTCAATTATTTTTGGTAGACACCTAGGAGTGGAATTGCTGGGTCATGTGGTAACTCTATGTCTAAGCTTTAGAGAAACCACCAAACTATCTTCAAATGGTGGCATGATTTTACGTTCCCACCAGCAGTGCATGAGAGTTCCAGTTCCTCTATATTCTTACCAACCTTTGTTATTACATGTCTTTTTGATTATTGCCATCCTGGTGGATATAAAGTGGTATCTCACTGTGGTTTTGATTTGCATTTCCCTGAGGACTAATGATGGTGAGCATCACTTCATGTGCTTTTTGGCTACTTGTGTATCTTTTTTGGAGAAATATCTACTCAAATCCACCACCTGGGGTGCCTGGATGCTCAGCTGGGGGGCGTGTGAGTCTTGATTTTGGGGTTGTCAGTTCAAACCCTACAATGGGTGTCAAGCTTACTTAAAAAAATCCACTACCCATTTTTTTAAAGTTTATTTTATTATTCTGAGAGAGAGGGAGAGAGATAGAGAGAATGAGAAAGAAGGAGAGGGCCAGAGAGAGAGGGATAGAGATAATCTCAAGCAGGCTCTGTGCTGTCAGTATGGAGCCTGATGTAGGGCCCAAACCCATGACCTGTGAGATCAAGACTTGAGCTGATATCAAGAGTCAGATGCTTAACAAACTGAGCCATCTAGGTGTCCCCACAACCCCTTTTTTAATTGGGTTGTTTGCCCTTTTGTTATTGAGTATTAAGATATATATAGATATCTGTATTATATCTGTTATAATATATACAATGAATAAAATTCCTTTACCTATTGCTTTGCAAATATTTTGTGGTTTGTCTTTTCGCTTTTTTGATTATGTCCTTTGAAGCAAAAAGTTTTTACTTTTGATGAAGTCCGATTTATCTTTTTCTTCCTGCCACCATGCTTTTGGTGTCATACTTAAGAAACTACCACGGTCAGGGCCTGGGTGGCTGAGTTGGTTTGGACTCAGGTCATGATCTCATGATTCATGGGATCAAGCCCCATGTCAGGCTCCACGTTCTTAGCATGGAGCCTGTTTGGAATTCTCTCTCCTTTTTTCCACCCCTCCCTCACTCCCATGCTTACATGCAGACTCTCTTTCTCAAAGTAAATAAACATTTAAATAAAAAAAGAAAGTACTGTTGAATCCAAGGTCATAAAGATTCATTCTTATATTTTATTCTAACAGATATATAGTTTTAGGTCACACATTTAGGTTGATGATCTATTTTGAGGTAATTTTTGTATTAGGTGTGAGGTAAGGGGGTCTATATGCAATCTTTTACATGTGAATATCCAGTTGTATCAACATCACTTGTTGAGAAGACTACTCTTTCCCTCACTGAACTATCTTGTCACCGTTGTTACAAATCAGTTGACAATAGAGATATGGGTTTATTATGGACTCTTCATTCTAGTCTATTGATCTATATGTCTATCCTTATTCCAGTACCACACTGTTTTTATTACTGTTGTTTGTAGTAAGTTTTGAAGTTGGAGAGTGTGAGTTCTTTAACTTTGTTTTTTTTTTTTTCTCAAGATTGTTTGCCTCTCCTGGGTTGTATATATTTCTAGATGAATTCTAGGATGAGCTTGCAGATTTTGAAAACAAAACAAAACAAGACAACAAACAAACCAGCTAGGATAGTGATATCAATTGCAATGAACCTGTAATTATTGTTACTTTAGTAATTATTTGGGAATTATTGCTGTTTGAACCCCATTAAATCTTTCAATCCATGGACATGAGATGTATTTCCACTTTTTTTTAGGTTTTCTTTATTTCAGCAATATTTTATAGTTTTAAATCCATAAATCTTACACTTCTTTTGTTGAATTAACTAAATGTTTATTTTTGTGCTATTGTAAATGGAGTTGTGTTCCTAATTTTATTTTTGGATTGTTCAGTTTTAGTGCATAAAAATACAATTGATTTTTGCATATTGATCTTGTATCCTAATACTTTGATGAATTCATTCATTAGTTCTATTTTTTGTGGATTCTTTAGAATTTTCCATATACAAGATCAAGTCATCTGCAAATACATTTAATGTTACTTCTTTCTCTCCAATTTCAATGCTCTTATTACTTTTTCTTGTCTGATTGCCCTGACTTGAACTTCATATATAATGTTGAGTAAAAGTGGTGAGAGTGGGCATCTTTATATTGTTTCCAATCTTAGTGGAAAAGCTTTCAATCTTTCTTTCACTTTTAAGTACAGTGTTAGCTGTAGGTTTTTCAGAGATGTTATTTATCAGGTTGAGAAAGTCCTCTTCTATTCCTAGCTGATTGACTGTTTTTAATAGGAAAAAGTATAGATAGTCTCGAATGCTTTTTCTGCATTCATTAAGATAATCATGTGGGTTCTGCCCTTTATTCTATTAATATGGTGTATTACATTTATTGATTTACATATGTTGAAGAAATTTTGATTCCTCAAATAAATTCCACTTGGCCATGATGTATAATCCTTTTTTTAAAATTTATTTATTTATTTTGAGAGAGGGAAAGAGAGTGGGGGAGGGTCAGAAAGAGAGGGAGAGAATCCCAAGTGGGTTCTCCACTGTCATCACGCAGCCTAACATGGGGCTTGATCCCAAGAACTGTGAAATCATGACCTGCACTGAAATCAAGAGTGGTTGCTCAACCAACTGAGCCATCCCTGTGCCCTGATGTATAATCCTTTTTATAGGATTGTTGGGAAAAGTTCACTACTTGTAAGGTATATTGGTCTGTCATTTTCATTTCTTGTGAAGTAATTGACTGGTTTTCGTATTAGAAGAATACCGGTCTCTTAGAATGAGTTGGGAGGTGTTATCTTTTATATTTTTCTGGAGGAGTCTGCAAAGCATTAGTGTCTTTTAAACATTTTCTAGAATTTACAAGTTAAGCTTTCTGGTCCTGGACTTTTCCTCGTAGGAGGCATTATTGTTGTTATCATTATTATTGCCATTATTATTAATTCATTCTCTTTATTTGTTATTCATCTATTCAGGTTTTCTATTTCTTCTTGAATCAGTTCGGGTAGCTTGTGTCTTTCTTGGAATTTGTCCATTTCAACTAGCTGATCTAATTTGTTGGCATACAACTGTTCATTGCATTCCCTTATAATCTTTTTTATTTCTATGGATTAGTAGTAATATCCCCTCTTTCATTTGTAATTTGATCCATGTTAAAAAAATTTTTGTCTCCCCACCCTCACCCCTCACCAATAAAACCTCAAACTTCCATAAAATTCTATGTAAGACAAACCCCAAAAGTTACAAAGTTACAACAGTTACAAAGACGAACTTGAAAAAAAAAGCAACACATAAAATGCCTCTGTTGCAATTGGTGGTAAATGATATTTGAAACCAGTCTACCTGGATATAAACTATGTTCTTGACTTTTTTCCTTTACTCTTCAAAAAAGTGGTTTAAAATTACACAAATTTTGGGGCACTTGGGTGGTTAAGTTGGTTAAGCTTCCGACTCTTGGTTTTGGCTCAAGTCATGATCTCACGGTTTGTGAGATTCAGTCCTGCACCAAGCTCTACACTGACAGAGAGGAGCCTGCTTGGGGTTCTGTCTCTTCTCTCTTAGCCCCTTCCTGCCCTCAAAATAAATTAAAAGACATTTAAAAAAAATCTTTATACAAAAGTTTCAAGAGCTTCTGTTCCTCCCTGCCCTCAAAATAAATTTAAAAACATTAAAAAAATCTTTGTACAAATGTTTCAAGAACTTCTGAGAGCACCTAAATATCATTCATCATGCATAATTTCTGTTTACCAGAGTCTTGAAGCATTTTAGAGGTTCAATTAGGGCTTTTCATCTTATTAGTATTTTTAGGTTTTCCCAGCAGCATTTCCCATCTTTTTTATAGAGCATATTGAATAAAAACAAGTAGTAACATAAAACTTGCTAAAAACCCAAGCACATTCAGTCATTTAAGCTGAGGTTTTGCCATTGGTGGCAACAAAAATGATGGATGCCAACATAAATATACATATTATCCCCAGAATAATATTTAAAAAATAAAAAAATTTTACTTTTGCGGCAGTACTTTGCATAAACTGAAGTACAACACAGTCACACTGATAAGAAAGGCATTGTATCACACAAAAATGACACTAAAAGCATTTTGTGATACAACCTCTTCCCAGCTGAAGGCTGAGATCACCACAGCCACTCCACCAGTAGCAAACCAAGGTGCTAAGATCATTTTTGCCCCCTTGTAGGAGGCCGTGTAGTGCCATACCCAGAGATAGGAGAGTATTTTTGAGAAAATTCTGATCTCAGTGAAGACACATGCTGGTGTGTTCTCCGCCATGGGGTAAGGAACCTGCTGCCTCTTTGGGGAAGGTCTGCTGTTTCTCAGCTAGATAGGTAAGTCTGCCCAAACCTGGGGTAGAATGTTACCAAGACCTTTGTGATCCAAATCCATGTTCCCCATTTAATTTGGTAAGTAATAAAAATAGAAGTAGTATTTCTCTGTCTAGTTTCTATGTCTATTTCCCAGTTTGATCTCAATTTAGAAGAGGAAGAAAGGAATGTTGTCTTGATCCCCTAAAACCCAATTCAAAGCTGCCATTGTAGAATTCTCAAGAAGCAACAGGCTGCATAAATGGTGAATAAAAAGAGGAAGTTGCTCCTGTGATTTTGGTTCTCATTTGCCTAAGGGCTCTGAGGTAGGCCTCCTCAGAGAAATGGCACATTGAACTTTGGGTTTGCTGTCAGATTTCCAGAACCAGAGGATCATACTCCTTAAAAAAGTGGGGAGGAAACCCCCCCATCAGATAGTAATGGAATGAAAGGGTGGACTAGGGAGCAGAACAATGATCCCAAAGGACTAAGAAAAAATATTTTCTTTTCACCATATGGTGAAAATATGACTTTTCACCATAAGAAAAAATTAACAGCAAGTTGTTGTAGCCCATTTCATCATATTTAACGTCACATTAGATCAGTTTTCAGGCAGTAGAGTTTTCAATTTCGTTCTTTTTTTTTAAGTTTCTTTATTATTTTGAGAGAAAGAGAGAGAGAGAGAGAGAGAGAGAGAGAGAGAGAAAACAAGTGGGGGAGGGGCAGAGAGAGAGAGGGAGAGAGAGAATCCCAAGCAGGCTCCACACTGTCAGCGCGAAGATCAATGCAGGGCTCAAACTCACAAACCACAAGTGAGAGAGTTTTGTTCACTAATTTCTGGAACACCAGTGTGAGTAGAAAAGAGAGGATCCAATAGAAGGAGTTGTAAGCACATGAGAGGGGGAAGCCAAGCCAACAGTGGCAGTTGTTGAGATAACAGTAGCTAAGATCAGGAGCTTGTAATGGCTGTTAGGAAAACTCGGTCCCCTTAGACTCCACAGAAAGGGAGTAGGAGTGTAGTTCTGAAGGACAATCTAGATGGACACTCAGTCTTTAAAAACAAAACCATCACCGAAGCCTTTTATTCTAGACTAAAGGGTGAGAAGCAGTGGGTTGGGGGTAATGAGAGAGAGACAGAGCCTGATATAACGTAACCTCTACCAACAAACATCATGTTTCTTTTGTTCACCTTTATATAAACCAGTACCTACTATTCCTAGCCCGTGGTGATTGAACAATAAATATTTTTGAATAACTCATTGGATAAATGAAGGGAATGGTTGATGGATAAGTCTTCACTTAGTACAGTACCAGCTGTAAATTGTGCTGTATACAACCGATGAAGTGTTGTCTCGATCTATGAGTATGACATTCATTTCGTCGTTTAGTTGATAAACATTAATTGAGCATTTGCTAGGTTCCAAGTACAGGATACTAGATCCTGGGGCACAACACATAACTACTTTTATGCCCTGAAAGAATTTGAGTTAGAGGCTAATAGAGGAAGAAAGAAATCTGCTAAAATTTTTTGTAATTGAGTAAAATATTTTAGATGCTATCAAAGCTAATCCAAGTATCCCTCTCATCGCCCCCCCCTTTACCCCCGCCATCCCAAACTCCAAGGTATGGATCAGCTGGGCCTGACAAAGTAAGGACACCAGACAGATGCTCTGAAAGAAGTCAGGTAGTTTCTAGAAGGCATGGGCTAGTTTTGCCAAGGCTTCATATTTGCAGCAGGCCACCTAAAGTAGTCATTATTTAAAATAGGGGCCTTCACTTTACTTACAATGCACACTTTGCTCTTTTCTCCACTCCCCTTCCCTCCCCCCCATCTTGACTTTCACTTCGATGTCGCACAGTCTGTGTGGATGACACAGATAAGGTCTGCGAACGAATTCACGAATAAAAAAGACTGATTCCTTGCCTACACCGAGCTCGAACTGTGAGGTTCAGTGAGGGATGATAACTCAAAATAAACCCCAGCACCTACGCTTGTAGACAGGGTTCCCTTCCAACCGGGTGGTGACCGCACGGTGGGGCGTGGCCGAAGGGCGGTCGCCAGGGTGCTAAGCGTCTGACTTCGGCTCAGGTCATGCTCTCATGGTTTGTGAGTTCCAGGAGGGCGGGGCTGTTTTCAATTCCCTGGAGGTAGCCAATGGCCACTAGGGAGGCGGAACTTTATTTTTATTATTATTTTTTTTTACAAATAGTTTATTGTCAAATTAGTTTCCACATAACACTCAGTGCTCATCCCCAAAGTGCCCAGGGAGGCGGAACTTTAAACTGACTGGCATGGAAACCGACCAATCAGAACCTAATCTGGATGACGTGCGGAGAGAGATCAGGAAGGGTTTTGGTGCCGCTGGGGAAATGCGGTCAGGAGGGGGTGGGGGGTGCTTGGGAAAGTGGCTGCTTACTATCCTGTAGGAAAACATTTCAATATTTTAAATAACCAGTTCGGCCAATACTAGTGCGTATGACTGGATATCAATCCAGATAGAGTGGCTATCTATTTTGTCTACCAAGAGCATCACCCCTTTCATAGAAATGCTTTAGTAATGTATGCAGTCATTCAATTCAAACGGGAGCTGCTCTTTACTTGCAGACCTATTTTCTTAAGCAGCATTGTTTGGTCTGTGGGTAAATTCGGTCCACAGATTGCTAAGACTTTTTTACTCATCATCCTTACCTAACTCGTATCTGGCATATTATTAGGCACTCAATAATTGCTTACGAATAAGTGGACAGAAGCCCAATGCGATTGCTTCCTCTGATCTCACTTGTAAAATCTCTGCAACCTTATGACCCTTTAATGGAAAATCTTACCCTGTTTTAGCAGCTTGATTTAAGTTTAGATATATGCTTTACTTCGTTTCTTCAATAAGTTGTAAGAATTTGCTGGCAGCTCTAAGCATGATATTCATGACTTCTGTTTGCTTTTTTTCCTTTTTAGTACAACGTTTATAAGCTCCAAGAGTCCTATATTTTACCATCTCACCATGTTGTTAGGTTTCAGGCAGACAAAGGATATACACAAACTTTATAAATTCTAAAGTTCTAAACAAATATTTGTTGATACCCTTTTCCCATTCAATGTCAAAGACCTGACCACGTTCCATATACTGATCACAGTGTTCACAATTATTACAGTCTTGTATTGACCAAAGGACCAAAGGGCAGAAGCTCAAAGGCAACATCTGTGTGTGAATGACCTGATGCTGATCAAGTCATAAGCCAAAGTCACTCGAATTTCAGAGTTCCTGAGGTTTAAGAGTTGGGAAGTTTCGCACAGAAACAAACTCTGGCCTTCTCCTTATAGCTCATCAGACCTAAGAAGACCACTGTCCTCTCTCTGGAATATTAATTTCAGTGTGTCTAAAGGATATCTGAATCATGTGTGTGTCTAAGAAGAAAAATGTAAAAAGTGTGAGTATGAAAGTTCTTTTAAGAAAGGGTTGCCCCAGTGTGATTCTGTGATTCTATTAATTAATTTTTTTTTGGTTGTAAGTAACAGAATCCAAGCAAAGAAAGGAGGGGGTATTTATTATAAAGAAACAATGGTGATTCATAGAATCCATGAACATAAATGGTTATGGGACTTGGGAAAAGCCTAAAGCTGGGAACTAGAAAGAAGCGGGACTCTTCAAATCTGCTTCTTTGTGCATGCCTGCTATATTCCTCTCTCTCTGCTTCTCTCATCCACATAGCAGTACCTTGTTTAAAATATTTGTATTGTGAATTCCTCATTACTGGAATTATTCCAGCAGAGGATGAATAATCATCATTTGAGACTAGGTAAGAAGGCATGTCCTAGTTGAATGGGAGGGAAGGAAGTTAGATTAAATTATATATATGGGCTATTCTAAGTGTAAGATGCTATGATTTTACCAGCTTAGGCTACCATATATACAAGGATGCCTTCCATTTCACTTTTTGAATGTCTCTGTTAATAGTAACATTGGTTTCTTTGTCTTATCTATATCCCAGTCCTTCATCTTTTGGTCTCATTGGGTGTACCTCCCAAAAGCCTCTCAAGAAATAATATTAGTTTTCTCCCAATAGTTGTAGAGCTGTAGAAAAGGTTTCAAAAGCATGAGCTCTTTAGTTTACAGATAAATACTAAGACAGAGTTGCATCTCTAATAAAAGCACAGGCTTTGGAGTTCAGCCTCAGCTCAAATTTTGTTCCCAATTTTACTAGCTGTGTCACCTTGGAAAAGTTACTCTGAGGTTTTTTCTCCACCTACAAAGGGGGAACCTAATATTAAACAATCTCACTGGGTTATTTGGGTAAATAACTTTTCTCTGTAAAGCAATTTCTGTTTCTATTAACACACACACCAACTTGTAAATGCTTAATGAAGAGTAGTTATTAATACAAGTAATAATAAATGCAACACTTGTATAACTTCTTTCTTTTCGTTTACAAAACCTGTGCTCCTACATTTTCTCAACTATTGTTCACAAAAATCCTGAGAGGCAGATAATATCCTCATTTTAGAAATAGGGACACCAAAAGAGAGAGAGAGAGAGAGAGAGAGAGAGAGAGAGAGAGAGAGAGAGAGAGAGAGATGGTAACACTTCCTCAAACAGAATTATGCACAGGTCATTCCAAAAGGGAGTGAATGCCCAGCTACTAGAAGTTCTAGCAAGGCTACCCTGCCACCTATGATAACGAATGTAGCAGAGATCCCAGCTTTTGGAAGGGTGACTGATTTGGTGATTTCTTGGTCATTTTTTTTCACACATACACTGGATACTTGTTTTTAACTGGAAACTGTTCAAGGATCTGAGGATACAGCATAAACAAAAACAAGCAAGCAAGCAAACAAACAAAAAACCCCAAGCAGAAAAAAAAATCCCTGCCTAGAAATATACAAAGAGAAAATATTATGTATAAAATATGTAATATAGAAAATAGAAAAATGTAAAAACATAGACCTTGATTTTCAAAGTTTTTTTTCCCTACATAAACTCATCTAAGTACCCTTTAACTCCCCCTTTCCTTCCCAGCCTCCTCCCCGCGTTTCAGAAGCTTCTGTTTTAATTTGTGTGCCACACCCCCTCAAGAGTCAAGGCATATTCAAGACCCGTAACCAGAAAAGCGCACCGGGCCTTGGAAGTTTCCGAAGACGGAAGCAGAGACCGCGGAACCAGTGTTCTGGTGGTTGCGGTTCTCGGAGGGAAGCCAATTCCGCGGACCGGTAGTGGAGGGCACCATAGCTTGTTTCCGGCCACCTCAGCGGGAAGCGGAGACGCAGGCAGCTGGATCTTCGGGAACTCATCTAGAGGTGTAACTGCGGTCGCTGCGGAGGAAGTCGGGAGAACGTCTACGGCTGCCGGGCCAGTGTTGGGTCCCCTGTAGCCTGTGAAGATGGTGTTGCTCACGATGATCGCCCGGGTGGCGGACGGGCTCCCGCTGGCCGCCTCGATGCAGGAGGACGAACAGGTGAGCTGTTCTATCCCAGCGCCTCCAAGTCCCTGCCAGAGCTCTGTGCTCGCAGCACCGGATTTTTTCTTAGAACGCAGGAGACCTCTGCGACCTCGCGTGCACCCCCGACCCCTCTGTACTGCTCTTTTTGTCATTTGGCAGCGGAGAAAGTACTTGTTAGAAGAAATCTTTCCTGAAGGCGGAGGTAGATTTTTGCCTTTCCTCTTTTTCTAGGGAAAGACGCTCCGGTGTAGGGCTAGATTCGGCTGATTGAGATCACCCAGTGTTGTGTAACTGAGAGACTTTGTTAAAATTCGAGATTTCTGTTTTTCTGCTGTTATTGAGGCCAGCGGGTCCTGGGAGAAATCAGCTTCTAAGTTCTTCAACGTCTTTCACCGTGGCACTTGATCCTTGACCTAGCTCGATGACATCTTTTGAAAGTGGGTGAGATAATATTGCAACATACAGACACCTGTTTGAAGTTCAGTACAGTACTTTCAAGTTTATGCCCAATTCCTACCTCCTCCAGTAATCCTTACTAAATTCCTACTGTTGGGGTTATAACTTCTGTGTTATATTCCTGTTAGCGCCTTGTGCCTTTATTTTACTATTTTCCTTTGTCTTTATATAAATTGAGATTTCTAGGAGATGATCGGCAGGTCTGGATGATCTTTGTGCTTCTCATAGCTTTTACAGTAGCAGCTTTATGCCAATAGGGGCTCAAAAAATGCATTGAATTGAGGTAAAAACAAGAAAAGCTGCAAATATCATGAAAAGAAGAAGCACTTCCCTTGTGCCTTACACAAGGGAAGTTTCTGGTGTGAGACCGGTTTCTGGAGCAAGGTGGGGAGGACTCTGAAGAAAGGAGGCTGAGAATGAAATTTATGTAATTTATTTAAAGTGCTCAGTTTTAGCTTACTTTCTCACACAACCTAAGTCGTTTAAAAAAAAACCCTCAAGGCCTAAAAAATGAATTCTAGAAAAAACTATTTTGCACATATCTCTTCTTGGATTTTTCATATATTCACGAAAAGAAAAAAACAACCCTTATTGAACACATCAACTATGTCAAGTATGGTGATTATACAGGTTAGAGGACACAGTCCCTACTTTCATGGAGCTTACACTTTAGTGGAAAAGCCAGAAAACGAATAAGCAATTATAGTATTATTGCTATGGAAGAGGAAGAAGGCTCTGTGGTTGAGTGTGGAAAAGGTATCTAGGTTGGTTTTGGGAGATCAGGGAAGTTTTGCCACAAGAAATGACATCTAAGCTGACAGCATTGTCTAGTAATAAGGCTTCTGTTTGGTTATATGCCTTTTTAGGTGTGACTTGGAAATACGTTTATTTTCACTTTAGGAGAATAGTGATGCAGATCACTTAATTGCAGGTTCTTCTAGGTGAAATATTTTCTGCTTATTGCACAAAACAAAGTCTAATCATTGATATGAAATTTGGAAAATATAATGTGCCCTTAATATTCACTTGTGAAATATTTTTTTCTCCCAATTTGTTAAGAATTTTCTAGGACCACTCTGCAGAGGAATGGAGTTTTTAAAATAAATGCAGGAACATGAATTGAGCAAGGGAGATAATGTGGAGAAATTTTCCTTGAAGTATATATGTAGTTTGACTGGGAAATGTTTTCCCCAGGGAGAAATCTGGTCAGTTTATTGCATTAAATGTCAGTGTTGGCAAAGAATACAAAGTGAATTTGAAAGTCTATTTAATGTTAGTAGGTTCTTTATTCTCTGCCTTGATGCTTCTTTGAAAAAGTAATTGATATATTGTTTTGTGTTTCTTAACTGCAAATTAGGTGTTAATCTACCTAGATGGGTTACTTTGTTTAATTGGCAAAGACATTTTTTCACAAAAATATTTTTGTGACGGCAATTCCATAATTATTTCCTTTAGGAATTTGGGCTTCGAATAATAAAGTCTTTACCAAATTTTTAATATCTATAACATTATGGGTCCTAGACTCATTTTTTTTTAGACTCATTTTTATTATGTTAATAGTTTACTGGGGCGCCTGGGTGGCTCAGTCCGTGAGCATCCAACTTGAGCTTGGGTCATGATCTCACAGTTCTTGCGCTTGAGCCCCGTGTCAGGCTCTGTGCCTGACAACTCAGAGCCTGGAGCCTGCTTTGGATTCTGTGCCTCCCTGTCTCTCTGCCCCTCCCCTGCTTGTACTCTGTCTGACTGTCTGTCTCTCTCTCTCTCTCAAAAATAAACATTAAAAAAACAGTATTCAGAACATTTATAGAATGCATACTACATGCCAAGCACTGTGCTAATGCCTATCAAGTATATGATTTAATTCAATCTTCATACCAATCCTATTAGGATAGTTAGTATTATTCTTCCCATTTATTGAGGCATAGAGCTGATAAATTTTTTTTGTATGAGCTGCATAGCTAATAAGTAGTAAAATGGAATTTTTCATCAGTTTTCTTAATGTCAACACTTGATATTTTGGGTCAGGTAGTTATTTGTTGTGGAAACCGGTCTTGTGAGTTGTAGGATGTCTACTAGTATCTCTGGCCTCTGCATCCTAGATGCCAATAGCCCTACCACCACCGCCACCCCTCCAGTTGAGTGATATTCCAAACATTCCAGATGTGATCTGAGGGTGGGAGCGAAGAATCATCCCAGGTTAAGAACCACTCTTTTGTTTTGTTTTTTAATGGTTATTTATTTTGAGAGAGAGAGAGAGAGCAGGGGAGGGGCAGAGAGAGAGGGAGAATCCTAAGCAGGCTCTGAACGAACCGTGACATTGTGACCTGAGCTGAAATCAAGAGTGAGAATGCTTAACCGACTGAGCCACCCAGGCGCCTCAAGAACCACTGGTTTTTAATCAATATTTGTCTGACTTCAGACCAGACTCTTAGTGCCTAACTGGTACACATTACTGCCATGTTCTAAGACTTTTTGGTAATGGACTCTGATAAAGACTTTTTTTTAGGATCTAAGACTAACATTTTAGAAATGGCTATTTCAGCCAAACAGTTTTTATTTTTTAATTTTTTTAAATGTTTATTTTTAAGAGAGAGAGACCAAGTGCAAGTGGGGTAAGGGCAGAGAGAGAGGGAGACACAGAATCCGAAGCAGGCTCCAGGCTCTGAGCTATCAGCACAGAGTCCAATGTGGGGCTTAAACTCCCCAACTGTGAGATTATGACATGAGCCAAAGTCGGACGTTTAACTGACTGAGCCACTCAGGCCCCTCTCTGCCAAATAGTTTTGTAGTCAGTACTTTAATTGTTCAGGCCAAATTATTGAATGTACTTTTTCAATGATTCACACTGATAATAGATACCATATGTTATTAGGTGCCAGTCCTATACAAGCTGCGTTACCACTGGAGATGAACAGGTATTCAGATAAGACAATGGAGAGTAAAATCCAAAAAGTGATGTAGGCAGAGTATCTCATCCACTGTTCCCTCTGTGCTCCACTAGAAGTATCAGCCTAGGGTGGTAGAGAGATGAACTTTTCAAACCTAGACGCTCTGATAATTCTATTTCCTTTCTGTCTACCTTTCTGGTGTGTTTCTGTTTTTGGATGTTTGCATTTCTTCATCTCCCTTTCTGTTCTACCTCAAAATGAAGGTGTTCTCTTTCCTTTTATTTTGGCGCAGCTCTGTGGACTTGAAGATGAGATTTGATCTGACCAAGCATTCAGCAGGGAGCACCAACAAAGCAGATGGTCTGTTGTACATTTAAACTGCTGTGCTCCCGCAATTATTAAGGGTTCATTAGTCTCCTTACTGTAATTGTTTTTAGAGGAAAATGGTTGATTCTTGGTGCTGCTGGCCTTTGACCAGCCAAGTACAGCAGGGATTTAAAAGTGATAAGAGCTTAGCTAAACATTCTTGTAAAGACAAAAGATGGCATGTTCAGCAGCCCTAGGTGATAGCAATAAAAACTGGTTGTGTAGGAAATTTCTACCCTGTGCCCATTATGTTATGTATATAGAACCAAATCCTAAATATGCTATTGGATGACCACAAATTAGTTTCAGGAATTGTCCAGACATTCACATCCATTTCATATCAGATTGCTAAGATGCCTTTCCATTATACTGTATACAGCTTTATCAAGCCTGTTCCAGATGAAGTGGAAAACAGAATGAGGACATGTAATCTGTTTTTAGGTAGTCCAGAGGCTGTGGGCCCTTTGTGACTTTAATCTTGAAAACAAACTGAGGCTGTCTGCAGCGGTGAATATGTTGTTTTGTGAGATCTAGATCAGAGCTGCCACACGGTTTCCTGAGCATTTCCTGTGAATTAGATTTAATATTAAATGGTAAGCTCACCCAGAAATTGGATCTGCTGTTACCGAAGCAGTTTGAACTGTGGAGGGGGAATAGCACGCTTAGGAAAGGAGACAGCAGAGCTAGACTGCCTGGCTTCCGGTTCTTGCCCTAGTCCTTGGACAGATTTCACTTCTCACACAGAAAATGGGCATAATAATCCTAATCTCCTCATAGGGTAGTTGTAAGGGTTTTTTGAGTTCAATTAGGTAAAGGGTTTAGATTTGCTTATTTCTGAAAAAGTTTTTTTCGAGTTCCCTTTTGCCTTTCTTTCTTTCTTTTTTTTTTTTAATGTTTTATTTATTTCTAGGAGAGAGAGAGAGAGAGAGAGACCGCGTGAGCAGGGGAGGGTCAGAGAGAGAGGGAGTCACGGACTGAAACAGGCTCCAGGCTGTCAGTCAGCACAGAGCCCGACGCGGGGCTTGAACCCACGAACCGCGAGATCATGACCTAAGCGAAAGTCGGACACTTAACCGACTAAGCCACCCAGGCGCCCCCGCTTTTGCCTTTCTTAAAGTCCAGACTAGAATTGTAGGTATTCGTGGGTACAGATATGCAAAAAACAGGAATGTGTGAATGAATAATTTTCCCCATTACAGAACTAGCCTGTGCTTATTAAAAAAGGAAAAATGAAAGGACCAAAAGATGTTAATGTTGATTATTATAAAAATCTTTACTTAAATTATATCCATTTTAACATAAAACCTTAATCTTCATGTGTGTGCGTGTATAAAATTAAATGGGTAATGTTCCACCTAGTTTTTTCACTTAGTGTGTAGTGAATATCTTCTCATATCATTAAATATTATACAGTATTTTAATGGCTGTCTAGTGTTCCACTGTATAAATATGTTATTTAACCAATTTCCTATCCAGTTACTGCACATTTGTTTTTTATTTTTACATATACATTTGTAGTTATTTTTTGATGTATATGATGTGTGTGTATATTTTCAAAGATACAGAATTGTTGGATGAAACAATATGTAACATTTTATGACTCTAATACATATTGCAAAATTACCTACCAGAAAGATCGTGCCAGCTCTGTGGTGTCCGGGAACGGTGACACTGAAGGCCCCGGCACTGTAAAATGTTGGTTGGCGTGCCACATTCTCTGTGTAATCTCGGTGTCGTGCACTGGCCATCACTGCTTTGTTCATTACAAATCCCCAATACTGCAGCAGGCATGCTTTGGGACATGGTTTCTTGGGGTCCACACAGTTATGAGTCTCTTTCTCTTCGGTTACAGGGATGTTTACAAAGCTTCTTATAAAGTCAGACGATTTATACCAGTCTTTATTTGACTGACGGGTCTTTTTGTCATTCATTTCTTCAATTGGTTCCTTTAAGGTGCTCGCTTGCCTTCAATTGTCAAAAACACTTTTATTTAACATCAGTGATTCTGGTTATTTTTAGAATACCAATTTCTGAGTTCCACCTCTGAGCTACTGATTTAATCGGTTTAGGGGTAGAGATAGGGCTTGGTTAGTTTTTGTGCAAAACCCCCAAGGGCCTCTAGATAAAGTCAAGGGTGAAACTCATTGATCTATGTGGGTCTTCCTCCTTGGCACTTTAGTAACATTTCCAACTTTATTTACATCCCTTCCATTCACTGCTGCGGGGCCAGATGTCTTTCAAATACCACACACATTGGCATTGGTGAAGCAAATGAATTGGCAAGTACCGTTCATTTAGGAATGCGTGATATTGTGCACTAGTTCAAAGCATGTGATGGTTTTCACTCTACTAGCATATCAGGCATGAAAAAAATATGCAGTACTGGTTAATATAATAATGTTAATATATTATAATGTTAATTACTGTGAAGTATTGTTAATATATAAACACACACATGCATACATATATATTAATATAGAAATAGTTCTTAAGAGTGTTGTAACAAATCATTGCTATAGGGATAGTGCCAAATAAGATAAATCTACAAATTGATACTTCTAGTGGTCTCTGCCTAACTTTCCTGGTTTTCTTCATGTCTATTTACTTCCTTATTCATATTGAAATTTCCAGTTTATCATTTTTCAAAAAAAAGTTTTTTAAATGTTTGTTATTTTTGAGAGAGAGAGACAGAGCACAAGCAGGGGAATGGCAGAGAGAGAGGAGGAGAAATGGAATCCGAAGGAGGCTCCAGGCTCTGAGCTGTTAGCACAGAGCCCGACATGGGGCTGGAACTCACGTACTGTGAGATCATGACCTGATCCAAAGTCAGACACTTAACCAACTGAGGCCCCCAGGCGCCCCTCCAGTTTATCATCTTAAACATGGCGTAGGACCCTATACTTGAACATTTGCTTATCTGCCACTTTCACAATTTTACCATTGCTTCCTTCTTTTTACAGTTAGCTGAGTGGCTCAGTATCTACAATCTAGAATTTTACTAGATCTTACTATTCTACTATCCAGAATTTAAGATTTCGTTTTGCACTTTTTAAAAGTTAGACCTCATATCCAGTCCCTGGGAGAACCTCAAATAAGTGCTTTTTAAATTTAAGCATTTAGTTATTAAACATCTATCAAGAAGAGACTGTGTTCTATTGTTCAATCCAAAATAAAATAATTCCTCTCTATCATGGCAAAAGTCCCCTCTTGCCCCAGTATATGGATGAATAAGTAACATCTATTTTACTTTCCATTCTTTCCCTTTTGGATTTAGTTGGTTAATTAGGTATGATGTGCTCCTTTTGAGATGATACCGGTATTTCTCAGTAGGCTTTTTTCCTTCCCTTTTTTTTTTTAATTAAGCTATTTAGAAATTGTTCATGAAAATACAGTCTGTAATCTATCATCTGAAAATTATTATTTGCAATTTGTATGCGTATATCTCTTTCTTTCCAAACTCGAAACCAAATCAGTTCATTCAGTAAAGAATATTTGAGTTTTCAATCTTGGCCTTACTCTTGCTCATGTTTACCTAGTTGCAGTTACAGTATTCATAGTGATTTGCAGTTATGGGTGCATACATTTAGCTTTACTTAGGTACTGGATACTGTAACACTTCGTGGGCGATTTTGCTTGATGTTGCAGGATAAAAATGAAATTCATCAGTCTGTCCTTCCCAGGGTTTTCTCCTGAGTGTAGAACGAATTGTGCAGTTAAGTGCCAATAACTGCAAGTGAAAGAAGTGAAAGGGGTTAGGAGGAGGTCACCGACCTGAGTGGAAAGAGCACTGGATTGAAAGTCAAGACTGGCTTAAAGGCAGTTGAGTAGTACAATTTGCTTCTTAGCAAATAATGTGATTTTCTTGAACAACTAGGGGTTTGGTCTTCCTTTTTGGTCTAAAAGTAGGGCATTTTTTAAAATGGTTCTTATTAACTTTTTTTCTTTTGAAAATTTTTTCTTTTCCTTTTTTTTAATTTTTTTTATTTTATGTCTTTATTTTGAGAGACAGAGAGCGATCAGGGGAGGAACAGAGAGATGGAGACCCAGAATTGGAGGCAGGCTCCAGGCTCTGAGCTGTCAGCACAGAGCCCGACGTGGGGCTCGAACCCACCGATTGTGAGATCATGACCTGAGCCAAAGTCGGACACTTAACCAACTGAGCCACCCAGGCGCCCCTTTTCCTTTAAAAAAAAAAAAAAATTAATGTTTATTTTGGGGGTGGGGAGAGAGAGAGAGAGAGGGAGACACAGAATCCAAAGCAGGCTCCAGGCTCTGGGCTGTCAGCACAGAGCCCAATGAGGAGATCAAACTCATGAACTGCAAGATCATGACCTGAGCTGAAGTCCGATGCTTAACTAACTGAGCCGCCCAGGTGCCCCTGTTTTTTTTTTAATTTTTCTCAAGTATTCTTTATTTAAGTAATCTCTACACTCAACATGGAGCTCAAACTCAACACCTTGCTTGAGATCAAGAGTCACATGCTTTTTTGACGGAGCCAGCCAGGCGCCCCTGAATCTTACCTTTAATGAAGGACCTTATTTACATAGTGTCCTCATAATATGATGCTTCTCACTAATTGTTGTGGCTGTTTTTTTGTGTGGAAGATTCTTAAATGAAGGTGTCTTCTTTCAGTCTGGCCGGGACCTTCAGCAGTACCAGAGTCAGGCCAAGCAGCTCTTTCGCAAATTGAACGAACAGTCCCCTACCAGATGCACCTTGGAAGCTGGCGCCATGACTTTCCAGTGAGTATATCCTGTCTCCATGTGATCCTTTAAGTGTGAAATGCAGTAAATGTGAGTCACACCTGATAAGAATGGTAACAATTTTTCGGAAGTAAAGAATATTTTAAAAATACAGTCTCTTTATGGAAGGAACTTCCCTGGCTCTAATTCTGCAAAACTGAAATCTTGGTTTGTTTATTCAGTTTGCATACAATAAATTAACTGTTTTATCCTGTGCCTACAATACATGAACCTGCTTTTTCTTCCGTCTAATGAATGCTGTACCCATCATGCAAAAATAGGTAATATTTTGCTTTAGGAGCTTATAGCCAGATGTCTGTAGATTAATACTCTTGCTCAAACATTTACTAACAAGACAACCTTGAACAATGCACATATACCTCACTAAGCCTTAGTGTCCTCTATAAAATAGGGGAAATAGTCATAGTTTGTGAGGATAATTAGGGAATCTATCTATATCTCTTAACATCTTGCTTGGCATATAGAGAATATCACTAACTATTAGTTGTTAGAAAAAAGAAAGTTATAAAAAATAATTTGAGAGCATCACAATCAGTGGTATTAGACAATGCATATAGCTGAGAGAGGGCTCAAAAGGACTTTAAATTATCTGCAAATAATTGGTATTAAATGTTTAATACATGTCAAGTTTGAGGGTGATAAAACAGGAAGGATTAAAAAAGAAAAGAGGACAAGAAGATCAAAGGAAAATAAAAAAGGATTAGCTAAATAATCCTTGCTATTTTAGGAACTCAGATGCTGAGCTTATGTAGACCTGGGAGAGACCTGCTTTGTTTAACTTTAAAGGGGGAAAAATTTCCACTTATCAGAAACAAGCAAGTATACAAAACTAAAATTGAAACAAAACCCTCGCTTGTTGGTTAAGAATGTAATGGATGTTAAGTTTTATAAGGTTTTAATTTGTGTAGTATATGAAACATTTTCTATAAATCTAATTTTCAACATAAAAAATACAGACAATTATATGTATCATTATATAGATAGTATCTTTATCTCTATCATGGGTTAGGAACAAAAGACCTAGAGAATGGAATTGAATTCCTAATGGAATCGAAGAGAGATTTTCTTCTGTTTGTTTCCTTTATAATCTCATCTCATCCTTTATTTCAATCCAAGAGCTATTTATTAAAGGTTTATTCTTTGCCAGACCATATATTAAGTTCTGCCTTCAATGCCCATAGCTACAAGCCCATCTTATTGGTAGAGAGAAACACATTATAAATGACATGCTTTGGGAGTAGAGAGAAAGAGACAATAAATTCCCATTTGTAGGGAGTAAGTTTGAGGAATGGGGCTAAAGGGAGGGAGAATACAGAGAAATTTCATGGAAACAATTATAGTAGAATTGAACATATGAAAATTTCTCCAGATACAGAAAAGAATATTGCAGTTAGAAAACATATACCTGTGGAAGCAGAAGTCTGTGGAGCAGGAGCTGTGGGAGCCTAAGCGTGGAGAAGAGTGTGCTGTTTGGTGTGTTGAGTGTGTGAGAGAGTGCGGCCTACACTGCTCTGGAGGCCACAGATACTGTACCAAGGAGTGTGATTTTGTCTTATGGGTAGTAGAGAACCCTGAGAGTTTTTAAGCAGAGTAATATGGTTATATTTATGTGGTTATAATAAACTTGTAGTTGAGAAGATGGTCTAGACCAAAGATGAGGAGACCAGTTGGTTCAGATCCCAGACACATCAGTATCGTCATCACCACCACCGTTACCGCCTGAGAGGTCCTGCAGTGGCACGCTGTGCTCGGTGGGGTCCCAGGATGCCTGAGGAGCACGCAGCAAGGGTCGGGATAGGGTGTGTGTACTGCTTTGGGCCCCTAAAGTCCTACTGAAACTAATGGCCTGATTTTATTTGATGTGCATATTGATCTGAATATAATTATTGCTGAAACAAAGAGGACTGTGGTTAAAGAGACATTGAACATCACAGAGTAACCTAACCTCTTTCTGAGACAGCTCAGACACGGAACCCCTTCCAGAGTGCCAGGGAGCTCACTCTCAAGGGGGAAGTCAGTTCTGTTATTGGCTAATATCTGACATTGGATGGTTGATACAGAGCTCTAGTCTGGAAATGAGGGAATGTTATTTGTCCTGAGGTCATTATCTTTACCCAGTAAACATTGTGGCATTAACTTCCAACTTTGAAATATCCACAAAAGTTTCCATTTCCACTCTTTCTCTTATAGCTAGAAGGAAGTTAAGTATGTATATACTAGTTTCTATACATAGTCCAAAGGTAGATGGGGGTGCCTCGGTGGCTCAGGTGAGTTCAAGTTATTTGTGAGTTCAAGCCTCGTGTTGGGCTCCATGCTGACAGAGCAGAGCCTGCTTGGGATTCTCTTTCTCCCTTTCTCTTTGCCTCTCCCTGCCCCTTCCCTGCATGCAGGCACACACTCTCTCTCTCTCTCAAAAATAAACAAAAAAGAAGGTGGATGGAGTTACGACTCTTGAGTTTTCAAGAGAAAGTCTTAGGTATTAAGATATTTTAGCTGGATTATATAATAAATAAGTATAAACATGTTTAAATACTCCTTTTGGAATATAATTTTAATAATGGGAAGATGTTTGCTTTTTGATTCCAAGGATTTGTGGTTTGAAATTGATTTTGATTTAGTTAGCTTCAAAGGGCTTAGGCTAGAATATTTCCAGAAGTCTGTAAGGCACGAAGAGTCTGTTTCAAATTGTTGAAGGTATTGTTATTCTCCAGACAACTCTTTATTTTCTTTTTTTGTGTCCCTCCAGCTACATTATTGAGCAGGGAGTTTGTTATCTGGTTTTGTGTGAAGCTGCCTTTCCTAAGAAACTGGCTTTTGCCTACCTAGAAGATTTGCACTCCGAGTTTGATGAGCAACATGGGAAGAAGGTGCCCACTGTGTCTCGGCCCTACTCCTTTATTGAGTTCGGTAAGTTTTTGTCCCTCATCCCTGTATCAAGAGAGCAAACAATATGGAGAAGCTCTTTGTTACACTGCTTGATTCTGACACATTTTTTTCCCCTAATGTTTACCTACTGAAGTTTTGGATTATCTCTTCCATTCCACCTTTTTGTGCTTTTGAATGAATGAGAGTTCCTTCTTGTAAGTAATTTTCTATAGTCTAGTTTTTTCCTTAGAATTTGTTACCTTTTGCCCTTTTTTGTGATTTGGTTTGATTCTTCATCAGAGTCAAGAACTATGCTTAAACATCTATTTGATTGTCACACAGTAGCTGAGTTCTTTCCCCCAAACCACACACATAAACACACACACACACACACACACACACACACACACACAGAGTCACAGTAAGGTTCATTTTTTGGAGATCAGAATTTAGAAATCAGAAAGAATGGCATTTTATTTCTTTTAGATCCTCTAATTAAAAAAATTACTGGAAGAGGTATGGTATTGGGAATAACATTTACTGCATGCAGAAATAGTGAGCATGGGTGTCTATATTTGCACAGTAATTATAGAAAGACTCATTCCTTTGATGGCAGTAAATCAAAGGAAATGTCTTGGGTGCCCTAAGTAGAGGAAGTGAGAATAAGTATGGTTAGAATAAGTATGGCTAAAATATTACTGGTATTTTTAGTTAAGAAAGAAATTGATTTTACTGTTTCTGAATTTCTGAAATATTTCCATTTTGCTAGATAAATGGTCATCTTACCTCTTAGAAATAAAGGAAATTTAGGAAAACACTCCAGTGTTTCATAACTACAGACTCCCCAAGTGCTAATCTTTATAATGTCTGGTTTTTCACATTTTATTTTTGAAGATAATAGAGGTCCAGTAAACCCAAGAAAATGGTAAAACTGCTATGACAAGGTCACACAGGAAATAGTTGATACACTCAAGTTAGCTTAAAGGCTTATGTATGAATGGGCGTTAGGTGAACTGGGAGGTACAGTAACACAGTAAGTGTTTCCATCCCCAGGCCTGAAGGAATAAGAGAAAGGAGCAGTTTCTGGAACTGCAAAGGAGAACATTTATAGGGAAGGTCATCTTGAAAGGAGCAGTTCTTCTTCGAGGAGGGGTACTGCCAGCCCAGGGTGACGTCTTGGGGGGAGCTCAGGGAACAAATACTCTGACGTCACTAGCTGCTCTCCTGCTCTCCTCTTGGGGTTCCCCCATTGGTCAAACCTAAACCAGAAGCTCCGGGACAAGGAGCCCACGATGTAGTCCATGTAGGTCAGCTGCCCAAGGCAAAAAGGTTGGTGCAGAGGGTAGAGAGGAGTCTAGAGAGGCAAATGAAAGGTATCTATCACCTATCACTTGAGAAAATGCCAAAGTTGAAAATAGGTGTGAGAAATGCAGACGTGTGCTAAACATGAATAACTGCAGCTTATAGTGCTATTTTGGGAAACTCCCCATCACATGTTTGCTTTACCTGAAGTTTCAAAACAGAGTGAAATTAGGAATGTATGTTAANCCTAACTTTTAATATAGACTAACTATTGCCATGTTAACCTATAGTAATGCTACTTTGTTGTCAGGATCCTTTTCAGGAATGTAAAACCCTAAGGATCCTCAGGACAAGCAGGAAAGCAGGTTTGAAAATACCTGCTTTCAGGAAAGGCTTATTATAGTGGGTGTTAATTTCCCTAAGGGCCCTGATTTCTAATTTGAAGGTGTGCAGGGGACATTTCTCCTGACTGGTCGTCTGTTCTTTACATTTTACAAATGAAGAAATCAAATCTCAAATTTTGATGCCTATCCAAGAGCTTGGTTAGCTATGGACAGTTGCAGATCCAGGACTAAACTCGGGACTCCTGTCCCCTACATCAGTACTTTGATGGGCAAGATTGTTAATGGTGTCTTTTCCTCATTATCCTAGATACCTACATTCAGAAAACCAAGAAGCTTTACATTGACAGCCGCGCTCGGAGAAACCTAGGCTCCATCAACACCGAATTGCAAGATGTGCAGAGGATCATGGTGGCCAATATTGAAGAAGTATTACAGCGGGGAGAAGCACTCTCAGGTATCTTAACCATTAAGGGTCCTATAGCTTGCTTCTCAGTCCTCAGCAAGATTGGTTATTTTGGGATATGTTTTTCAGTGTCAGACTCTATCTAGTACTGTTAAGATGGGGAACCTGGGTGACTCACTCAGTTAAATGTCTAACTTTGGCTCAGGTCATGATCTCGTGGTCTGTGAGTTCAAGCCCCATGTCAGGCTCTGTGCTCTCAGCTCAGAGCCTGGAGCCTGCTTTGGATTCTGTGTCTCTCTGCTCCTCCCCTGCTCACACTCTGTCTGTCTCTCTCTCTCTCACTCTCTCAAAAATAAGGATTTAAAAATTAAAAAGAATTCATCTTTCAGAAATAGATTACATTAGGAGTGCCTGGGTGGCTCAGTTGGTTATGCATCTGATTTTGACTCAGGTCATGATCTCGTGGTTCATGAGTTTGAGCCCCTCCTTGGGTGAGCTCAAGCCCTGCCTTGGGAGTCTTTCTCTGTCTCTCTGTCTGTCTGTCTGTCTGTCTCTCTCAAAAACAAACAAACAAACAAACAAATTAATTAAAATAAATAAGATAAAATAAAAATAATCAAAAAGAGAAATAGATTACGTTACAAAACTTCCTATATGATATGTTTTTTCCTAGAATGATTAGGTTTTGTTGAGTTGGAACAGTGTGAAGGTCTCATTCCATATCAGAAGCAATTTCTTCTACCAAGATATTTACAACATTAAGCAAACATTTACAGAAACACTTACATAAATTAAGAGAAATGAAAAGAATGAGAGGAAATTGTCAAAGTGGTTTCCTGACTAGCCACTGTGGGAGACTTTATTGCTGCCAGATCAAATGTTATAAAATGCCATTTTCATCAAGGCATTCCTCTGCTGAAAAGCTTCTAAAATCTTTGACTACAAGATAAGATCTAGTTTGGTTTCAACTTACTTTTCGTTCTTACTGAGTGCTTGTAATGTGCAAGGCATTGTGTTCTCAGTAATGGAAGATAAGGAGGGTGCAGACTTCTTTCAGGCTCCCTAGTTCATATTCTGCCTCAGCCGGTCAGCTTCCACACCATCCTGGACCTGTTCTTTAAGATCCAGGTAAGAACTACCACTTTCGAGAAGCCTTCCCTGGTCCCCATAGCCCACATCACGTTAGCCTCTTTTGTCCTTTAAACTTCTAAGGCACTTCGCTGTGTAATGGCTTTTTTTTTTTTTTAAAGCACATAATGAGTGTGTGTACATGTTTACTTATTTACCTAATTTGCCTTTTAAAAAAACCCATATGTATATATATACCTAATGTTTAAATGTTACCTATGTGTTTAATGTACTCATAAAGGTAGTGTTTATTTCATATCTATCTCATATACTTTTATTTCTTTCACAGTAGGGATCACAAATAGATGTTTCCATCAGTGTGTCTCGAACTCACCCTTGTGACATGCATGCGTACATGGGTCTTCGTTTGTTATGAACTGCAGACTGTAGCCTTTATGTCAGTAGTCAGCCATTGTCCCAGCACGTAGCTTCACAGTCTTTAAGCATCAAATTTTGGGTGAGTGGGTCTGTAAATTTTCATCATAACAGACTTACAGTTTTGACCTGGGATAAAGTAGATCAACACAGGAATTTTTCTTAAATCCAGAATTTATATATTGGTCAGTTTACCAAAAGTGTAAAAGGATTCTCTTCTAGCGCTGTGCTGGTTACTACAAAGCTGATATGCTGATTGAAAAAGACATTAGATCTTTGAACAGCGTGGGGGTCAGGAACTCTGCATATAACTTCTGATTTCCCAAAAACTTAACTAGTAATAGCCAACTGTTGATTGGAAGCCTTACCCATAATAACATAGATAGTCAATTAACACGTTGTTTTGTATGTTACACATATTACAGACTGTATTCTTTCGATAAAGTAAGTTAGAGAAAAGAAAATGTTATTAAGAAAATTACAAAGTACACCTACAGTATTCTATAAAAAAAAATCCATGTGTAAATGGAACTTGCACAGTTCAAACCCATGTTGTTTAAGGGTCAACTGTACCTTTCTAATCTTCTAAGAAAAAAAATTTTTTTAATGTTTATTTTTGAGAGAGAGAGAGTGCGCGTAAGTGGGGGTGGGGCAGGAATTCTCTTACTATTGCTTGTTTCCTATGACCTAATATTTGTTCCGCTGCCCAGTTATTCTCAGCAGATTTAGATTCGCTTAGCAAATATTTATTTATTGAGCACTAACTATTGCCAGACCCTCTTCTGGGCCCTAGGGATATAGCCATAGACACAACGGTTAAAAACCTCAGTCTGATGAAGTGTCCAGTTTAGTAGACTGGCTGGAAAGATTCCTCACAGCATTGTCATGGTTATTTCTCATCTTCTAACTGTTTTCTTGTGTGACTAAGAGTTTTTCTTGCAGAGCAAATTACTAATTTACAAGTGGCTGTCATGCCTGTGTCATTAAGTAATAGCACATTTCTCAACCAATTCAGTCTATGTTAAGCAACTCCAAATATTCCAGAAGTATTCTCTAAAGAACAAATTCATATTGCAAAATAGTTTCTTTAAAAAAAATTTAAAGAAGTAAAATGATCAAAACTCATTTATGTCACATCGAGAATTTGTTTTTATTACTAAAATATGTCATGTATTTTAGTCCAGTCTAGCTTGTGTGTCTCTGGCTGTTTCTCTAAGTGCTCAGTTAACCGTTATAACAGCATTACAAATGTCCTTTTAGAAGAAGAAAACTTTGTAAAAGGTTCTGAAAAGCTTAATTTGGCAGGTGTTCGCTAGCACCTGTGATTATGTTTTGGTTACAAGACAACTTTCCTTTGTCTGTTGAAGCATAATTTCTGGTAGAATCACAATAGTCTTTACCGCTGGAGAATCTTGGGAATTTGGGAACAGTCAACTTTGAGATATAGCTCAGTACTCAGTTTCTGAGTTTTCTGGTTACCTGAGTCTTATCTTACATGGATTATCATTTTTTCAAAATATGAGAGGATAAGATGTAGACCATTAAAAGGTGATGAAGATGATTATTTTCAGCTAGCATTTATCAAAGTCTTACCATATGCAGGCATTGTACTCACTTGCCAGGCATGCTCGTGCACTTAGAATCCTAGGATACAGTTAGTGTTGTTATCCTCCCTTTATGCAGATGACAAAACTGGGTCATGGTAGAGCCCAATGTCACACAGCTGGTGCAGCCAAGATTTGAACCAAAGAGTCTGAGGCCAGAGCCAGCGCTCTGAACCGCCTGACTGTATAGCCTCAAGAGTCTGCACATACCGTGGTCTGATAATCTTTTTTAATGTTTATTTATTTTTGAGAGATAGAGACATGGAATCCGAAGCAGGCTCCAGGCTCTGAGCTGTCAGCACAGAGCCCGACCTGGGGCTCGAACCCACGAATGTGAGATCATGACCTGAGCTGAAGTCAGGCGCCCAACCGACTGAGCCCCCCGGGCGCCCCTGTTCTGATTACTTTAAGACGCATTGTGGATCTTACAGTGCATCAGGATCATGGATTAACCAGGATATGCAACCTAACCTTTAAAATAAAAATAATTTAAGCATCATGGTTGTTTGGCATAGTGCCACGATTTAAGTTATTTTTGTCTTAATACATTAGAACAAGGACTAATTAATGTTTTCTTTTTTTTCCTCTTTGACAGCATTGGATTCAAAGGCTAACAATTTGTCCAGTCTGTCCAAGAAATACCGCCAAGATGCGAAGTACTTGAACATGCGTTCCACCTACGCCAAACTTGCAGCAGTTGCTGTATTTTTCGTCATGTTAATAGTGTATGTGCGATTCTGGTGGCTGTGAAGTAGTGAGTCCGGTCACTGGCAAGGGTGAACCTAGAACCCGGCAGGTGTATGTTTTCAGGAAGCTGAGCTCACAGAGATGTGTATTAGAATTCCATGTGGAACTTCTGCCTCTAAGGACCTTGCAAGAAAAGACATGTCCTGAAAATGAAATGTTACACCTCATTTAAGGAAGCTTACCCCTTTGTAGAAAGTCTCTTCTGGGGGCAGAGGCTTTCTCTGGGTGCTAAGCTATATATGTTAGGGAACAGTAGGTTGTTTTCTTTCGTTTTTTCCCTCCCAGTGTTTTTACATTTTTAAAACAGCACTGAGTGGGCCACTTCTTTTCTAAGGGAGCCTTGACTGAGATCTGGCCTAGCCAGCCTGTGCTAGCGACGGTCTGCAGTTCCTTCAGAAACGGCAGCCCTTTGGGAAGTTTTCTGACTCTGTCTGATCGACATTCCTTTTGTTGGTGACTTTTGTGATTTGCAGTAATCCAAGTTTTCGAGGGCCTCGTAAACGATTCCACTCTGTGGAGGCTAACTGTTGTGCCGCGAAGACTGCGTCTGTCGGCCCCTGTAGGGAGTTAGCCTTCGCTCTTTCCCTTTCATGATATTTTGCTTATTGCACAACTGCTTTAGGGTTAAACGAATTATATTAAGATGCCTTGACACTATATTATAGCACTCCTTGATTAAGAAGCTAACATGTTTTCTGTCATTTACTCCTTAAAAGACTTCACTTTAGTTTGGGACATTCTTAATTTTGTTTTGCAGCATCTGGTTTATATTAATATAAGAGTAAATCTAACACACGGATAGCCAGAAGCCCCTGATTAACGGGAAGAAAGGCCCAGCTCATCACTGCAGCTCTGTCCTGCCCCCTTTTACTTTCTCCGCTGTGGTTTCTTCCCTCTCGTTTCCTCCTCCTGACATTTCAAAAATTCCCCTGCACCCGGTAGTTTTGCGTCCCGTAAGCGTCCTCTCAGGATATTCTCAAACTTCAAAATGGAAAACGTTCAGCCGTGTAGTTCAGTTTAAGTTTTTACAGAGCAACTACTCAAACAACTAGATACGTTCACCCAAGAAGGTCTCTGAGAACACCTTGTACCTGCTTCCGTTTCTGTAAATTCTCTGAGAATGTTCTAGAGATAGAGAACTCATTCACAATGGCTTCTGTTAACAAATAAAAGTACCTATGATTTTTCCCTCCTTTGCTCAGGGATAATGGGGGTTTCCTTTTACCTTCTGAGGTAGAATTTTTTAAATGGGGAGAAGAGGCCTTTTGAATATTGTCACAAGGGGCTACAGTATAAACTAGAACTTACACGTACCGCACATGTTTCGTTCAGTTGTACAGGAAAATGAGCCAACTTCTTCACATCTTTGGAGAGAACTTTAACTAGTAAACAATTTTATAACTAAGAGATCGTTTACTGTCCCAATTCCTGATAGAGGGGAGAAAAAAACCCTGTTTCCTTATAACAAAGCAAGAAGTGGCTTGTAAATTCCTGATAATTTACAGAATTAGAAAAAATTTTTTCTTTCCATTTTGGACCTAAATCCGCCAATTGGAGTATGTGCATGAAACATGAAGTTACTTTTTATAGAGAATAAGTGCTTTTAAGTCCCTAAAGAGGCTTGTCCCTAAAGTAATTCTGTTGGTAAGAAAAGCCTGACAGTCTGAAAACCTGAGTAGTGGTCCCGTAGCATTTGGTTCTTCTGTAGGAGTGGAGAGCGGCAGCTCGCTGTTGAGAGTTGCATGCAGCAACCAAGTGGTCAGCAATGAAATAAATACTTCTAGAATGTTCCCTTCAGTGTGACGTTTTGTTCTTTAGTTATTTTATGGGTACATGGGTACGCATAGTTTTCTGGGTGCATTTCTGCCTAATCTCAGTAGTTAATTAAAAAATGAGAAGGGGAGCAGAATGATGAAGAAAGGAGTGAGAAAGTGGCTTAATGTTATGATGGTTGAGAAATGACAGAAGGAGACTGCCATAACAGTGCTCCTGCTTCTGTTCAATGTAGTGGGAGGGTCTGACTAGATGAAGTGTGTCAGCAAGTAAACAGGCATCTAAAATAGAATGTGATAAGTACTATCTAGGGTCAGGGGGGGCGTGTTAAGGAAGGACACCTACTTTACTTTGGGAAGAAGAATGAGGTATTCCAGAAAGAGTCCATAGCTTGTGCAACCTTGAGTAAAACAGTGAGCCCCCCCTCCTACTGTTGGTGGAAATATAAACTGGTGCAGCCCCTCTGGAAAACAGTGTGGAGGTTCCTCAAAAAATTAACAATAGAACTCCCCTCTGACCCAGCAGTAGCACTGCTTGGAATTTACCTGAGGGATACAGGAGTGCTGATGCATAGGGGCACATGCACCGTAATGTTCATAGCAGCGCTTTCAAGAGTAGACAAATCATGGAAACAGCCTAAATGTCCATCAACTGACAAATGGATCAAGATGTGGTTCATCTATACGATGGAATACTACATGGCAATGAGAAAGAATGAAATCTGGCCATGTGTAGCAACATGGATGGAACTTGAGGGTGTTATGCTGAGCGAAATAAGTCAGGCAGAGAAGGACAGATACCATATGTTTTCACTCATAAGTGGAACGAGAAACTTAACAGAGGACCATGGAGGAGGGGAAGGGGAAAATAGTTGGGGAGAGGAAGAGAGGCAAACCATGAGAGACTTGAATACTGAGAACAAACTGAGGACTGATAGGGGAAGGGGGATGATGGACATGGAGGAGGGCACTTGTTGGGGTGAGCACTGGGTGTTCTATGGAAACCAACTTGACAATAAACTGTAAAAGGAAAGGAAAAAAGCTAAATACAAAATTACAAGTCATAAAATATTGGAGAAAATGTAGAAGCATAAAATAATGGATAAAATTTTAAAGCATAAAATAATGGATAAAATTTTAAAGCATAAATTGATAGGCTTGACAATATAAATTAAAAATTTTCTGTGTATTACAAATAAAATGCATAATATTAATGAACAAATGATATAACAAACTAGAGGAATATTTTCAATAAATGTGTCAAGTTAAAAGAAAAGAGTGAGCCCCATTTTGGGGATTGCAAGTCTATTGCTTCAACTTAATTCCTTGGGTAAATTTGGGCACTTGAGACTTGAGGAAGAAGAACTAGACTGGTACGGTGTAATAAAGAGATTTGTCTACCATGCTTATTTGAGTTTAGACCACACTAACATCGGTGACAAGAGATGGCATCAGATTTAGGGTTTCAAGTGATCATTCTGGCCAAAGTATAAAAGAGGTGTAAGGATGAGCCTGATAATAGGGAGAGGAAACTGAGGAGGCATCAACGGTAGAGTGAGACCTAGAGGACAGGTTTCAAGGGGTTTTCAAGAGAAGAGTTTTCCCAGGTACCAAATAACTAATATTGACATAATGTTTCCTTACAACTCACATTCACCTTTTGAAGTAAGTACTGTTTCCACCATATGAATGAAGAAACTTTACAAAGGATGCTTCTCCAATGCACAGAAGAGCTAAGTGATTTGCCTGATGTCACAGAGCTAGAAAGTGACAGAGCTGGGGCGCCTGGGTGGCTCGGTTAAGTGTTCGACTTTGGCTCAGGTCATGATCTTGCGATTTGTGAGTTTGAGACTCACGTCAGACCCTGCACTGACAGCTTGGAGCCTGGATCCTGCTTCAGATTCTGTGTCTCCCTCTCTCTTTGCCTGTCCCCAGCTTGCCCTCTGTCTCTCTATCAAAGATAAATGAGCATTAAAAAAAATTTTTTTTTAAATCTCACAAATGTTAAAGTGTAGTAATATTTGGGGCACATTGTACATCTGTTCATTTAAACGTCTAGTGGTTATTAGGCTTTTTGGGAAACCTTGAAAACCTGATGAAAGAAAGGTATGTGCCTTTGCCCTGGAGAAATGTTCAGTGTATGTGAATTCATGCACTCACACGTGGGTATCCTCCATGAAGCCTGTTCACCATGTCATGGCCTGTGATCCCCAGTGAAGTCCTCAGAGAAATAGTGGAGTTCAAAGGTAAGTACCCAGAAGCCTTGAAAACAATCCAGCTATGGTGACTTGGAACAGTTCTACAGTTTGAACTAACTTTGTGAACGAGATGTATTCTTGAAAAACTGTGTACCCCTACCCCCCCATTCTATCAAAACTTTGGTCTTCGTTCTTCAAAATCACATTTAAGGACCTCAAAATTTCTATTTTCCACTTATCACTAGGAAGTCTAAGCAGAGCAAATTAAAACAAATGGAGAATCTCTTCTGCATATACAATATTTAATAATCATGAATAAGAAAACATCTCCTAACTAAGTTCCTATCTTCTTGGGAGTTTTCATAATTAAGGGCTCTAACGTTGGTGGCCACACAAGTAAGGCTTTTGGGTGGTGTGCTCAGTGGAACCCAGAGCCCCAGCGGGTTGTCTTCACAGCTCAGCAAAACGGCAAGGAGCGTGGTTGTACAGGTGTTGTGACTATAATTTTTTTCATTTTAAAATCTTTATTTAAGTTTATTTTTGAGAGAGAGAGAGCAGGAGAAAGGGAGGGGCAGAGAGAGATGGAGACAGAATCTGAAGCAGCCTCCAGGCTCTTAGCTGTCAGCACAGAACCTGACGGGGTGCTCCAACTCATGAACCATGAGATCGTGACCTGAGCAGAGGTCGGACGCTTAACTGACCGAGCCACCCAGGTGTCCCTGTTGTGACTATAATTAATTGCACATCAACTGGTTGGACCAAATAGCCTGTGCTATAAAGGTCCCCCCCCCCCCAAGAAATTATGTAGCCTGTGTGACAGTTTGAGGTAGAATAGACAGGTTGAGTCTTAACGCCCTATCCTTACAGACACCATTCACCCAACAGTATAAAACTATCACAAGCAATTTAATCGCTCGCTTCTAACTAAGTTGATGTCAAGTGCTGTGACTGAATCCATATTTTAGATTAGATTTTATTATTATTCTTTTTAAATTTACTTCTCTCTCTCCCTTTACACCTTTTTAATATTTTTGGCTTTCGTGTTCTTGTTTGCTCTTTTTCATCCTTGTTTTATATACATCTTACTTTATTTCTCCTTTTTCACTTGATCTCAATGTTAATTTGCCATTTTTCTACATATGATTCACTTAAAGTTTAGCAAAATGATTTTCAAAAAACAAACCTCCCCTTTTCTTCTATGTCCTTTTACCCATTCTCTGACTCCCTCTTGTTTCCCCTCACTTTATTTTTTTCCCATTTTATTTCATTTTCCTAGATGCTGTTTTTGTTTCGGAGTTAACTGTAATGCTCCAACTTTGCTTCTGTAACTGAGAGCTTCAAAAATCAACTTACATTGGCCCTATTTTTAGACCTTAGTTTAACTTTTATTGATTTTTATTTTTTTTATTTAATTTTTTTCTAAATGTTTATTTTTTGAAGGAGAGAGAGACAGAGCAAGAGCGGGGGAGGAGCAGAGAGAGGGAGACCTAGAACCCGAAGCAGGCTCCAGGCTCCAAGTTGTAAGCACAGAGCTCAACGTGGAGCTCGAACTCATGAGCTGTTGAGATCATGACCCGAGGCCAGAGCCAAAGTTGGATGCTTAACTGACTGAGGCACTCAGGTGCTCCGATTTCATATTTTAAGTTTATTTATTTGAGAGAGAGCATGAGCGGTGGAGGGGCAGAGAGAGAGGAGAGAGAATTCCAAGCAGGCTTCACACTGTCAGTGTAGAGCCCAATGTGGGGCTCGATCGAGCCCATGAACTGTGAGATCATGACCTGAGCTGAAATCAGGAGTCGGGCACTTAACCTACAAAAGTGTACGCACAAGCTTTCTGGAAATGGGCTGCTCTGTAAGTCATGGATATACACGTATTTTGAATGAAAGGAGAAAATCAAAGTGAGATATGGTGGTATACGAAGGGGAAAAGGCATGTGAAAAAGTCAGAACAAAAGAGGAACCACAGGGAGGTTCTAGCAAATATGTGGCGAACATATTTGCTTAGAAAAGCAAAGAAGAGAATACAGCGAATGAAACTGATTCTTTAGGGCAGAAACAATTGGAAGGTAAGGTGAGGGCGGAGAGGAAACTAAGGCATGGAGACAGACTAAGACTTGAAGAGAAAGTGCAGCAGTCAAATAGACTGGTCTGGAAATGTTTTCAGTTGGCCACAGAGGCGTCATGTGAGGATAATCTTAAGCAAGAGTTTCATGTCACTTAATCCGTTTTGTCACTTGAAAAAATGACTCCAGATCAATGATAAGTACCCTGAACAGCATGCCATCGAGAGTAAGATGTATTTTACCATGCTGGTTGAAGATGGTTATGACCCACTGGTGGCAGATTGCCTGTGCCAAACTTCTCCCAGTGATTCCCTTGCAAGTAGTGTAGGTAGGCACTGAGGTTTGTTGGGCTGGGCACGCAGAGGCAGGTAGTAAGACCTAGAAAAGTCAGGACCGAAGAGATCTATTCATATGACTTTTGTTTGGACACTTGCATTAATACGCAGAGTGTGTCATTCACACACTTCAAACTTTAGAGTAAAAGTAGTCGGACTCTCAAACTGTTTTTTTCCGATTGTTTTTCATCTTTACATTGCTTTTTTCTAGCATCTTTTTCAAAACTCAGTTTTCTCCAATAGCAGACAATATTAGAAAACTCTACTTGCGAAAGATTCTTTAAAAAATAAATAAATAAAAAGGACGCGAAAAAGGTTTAGGAAGCTCTGCTATAACCCATCCACTTGCTTGTGGGATTTATGTAGCTCTGTTTGTTTTTGTCGTTTTGGCTACAGTAACAGCGTCGCCTTGCTGGAATTAGATACAGAGCAGGATATTTTTTTTTCATCAGTTAGGTAAACAGTGTAGCGTAAAATGGACACTGCTGAAGAAGGATAGAGATTTACATGAAACCACAACAGAGACGGACTCCCGCCGTCACATGCAGCAGTTGTCTGTGGAGTTAAAAGGGTTGGAAATACTTAACGGAGGGCCCGGGGACTTGGTTTCTAAACCCAGATCACCACTCTTTGGCTGTTAAGACTGGAGGCAAGTTACTTAGCCACCGTGTGCCTCAGTTTTCCATGGCTGAAAACTGGGGATGACACGTGCTTCACCTCCTTCCCCTGGACTATTCGAAGATGAAAGGAGGGACCGGCCGCACCACGCATTTGTGTTACCCATAGAGGGCAGCACCTCTCCAATCCTGGGACTGCGGCTTCCTCCAAGGGTCTAGGGCAGCGGCCGAGAAACGAAAGCCACTAGACGGTAAAGAGAAGAGCCTTCAAAAAATGATGGCCTTTCGGTGACAGACGAGGCAAATCTCATTATAAATACCATAACAGAAGTTCACTCATTGTGAAACAATGTTTTTCCTTTTCTCTGTCCTCTGAGGAAAATCATTTGGGCTGTTTTCTTTAATGTCACTTTAATGATTTGACCTGTGCAACCAAAACCCTCCAGCCGTGTTTTTAACATTTAACCCCAGATTGTTAGATCTCACCTAGCACCAGGTCTTATAAAACTAAATTTTTTTTTTAATGTTTATTTTTGAAAGAGAGAGACAGCATGAGCAGGGAAGGGGCACAGAGAGGGAGACACAGAATCTGAAGCAGAGTCCAGGCTCCGAGCTGTCAGCACAGGGCCCGATGCGGGGCTTGAACTTGTGAGCTGCGAGATCATGACCTGAGCCGAAATGGGACGCTTAACTGACTGAGCCACCCAGGCGCCCATTAAATGATTTAAAAACAACAAAACAAAACAAAACAAAACAAACAAACAAAAAAACCCAAGAGGAAAGTAAGCTGTTTAGGCCTAATGCTTTCCATTTAAGATGCCTGGTCATGTCCAAAGAATGGTTCCCAACAGTGTCTAAATATGTCTGTCATAAAGTGTGCCTGTGTTGTTGGGAGCTAATGTCATCTGTGTCTAATCTTTCTTACTCTTTCATTATTCAGATTTGTTTAAGAAATATCCTTGTGCTTTTATACCCTGTAAGAACACCACCTACTAACATTTGAACTGTTCTTACGTAGCATGTAAGGTGCTTTCGTGCATGTTTTCAGGTAAGTTGATAGCCACCGTCCCCATCTTACAGGTAAATGTTCTCATCTGTGATCAGAATGTCTGTTCCTTGCTAGAAGAGAGAAGTGCAGGTGGATGCCCCTGATGGCAGAGAGAGAGTCTTGAGGGGCTGGGTATTTTCTCTCTCCTAATAGGTGGTTACAAGAGCCAATTCTGAATCTGATCCTTTTTTTTTTTTTTTTTGGTCTACTTTATTTTTAATCAAAAGTTTGGGAGTGGAGTGTTTGGTAAAACTTAAAATGCTACTTAATTCTTACTGCCTATTTGCTTGTCATTTTATTCATGGAAGTTCNTCGGAGCTGGGGTAGACAGGCTTTCAGGTATAGTTTTTCAATCCCTTCTGCTTTTGTCAGTTCATTTCTGGCTCTGCTCTTTGGGAAAAAAAAAACCAAAAAAAAATCCCAAAAAAACCCCCGAAAACAACTGTTTCCCACTCCATTCCCTCTACCACCCGCCCCCAAGTCAGAGTCCCCATCCCATCCTAGCAAAACCTCTTCCTGTTCTTAAGAATGCATCACATTCTGGGCTTAATGTAGACCAGCGGCCCCACACTGGCACCAGGCAGTTACGGCCCTTCTTTACTGGTCGAAAGTTCTCGTCTAGTGAGCACAGAATAAGTCACCCACTTCCTGACTTCCAGCCGTGGTTGAACTTGCCTCTGGAAAGGAAAATATTCCTTGGATTTTTGTTTGCTTGTTTATAAATACGCTTCACTTCGGCCCTGCCTGGAATGAGCAAGATTTTACCAAGTAGGAACAGAATGGAAGGGCGTTTGAGGGAGAGGAAATAGTCTGCACACCTTGCTATTTCTAAATCTCCACTTCTCTCTCTCTCTTTTCAACCCGAATTCATCTGGCCTTGACTCCCACTGTACGGAAGGAGCTTTCACTGAGGACAGTACCCCTCCCCCCCCGTTACTAAATGTGGAGACATCAGTCTTGATCTTACCTGACTGAGCAGCATCTGATGCCATTAACGTCTGTGATAGACTCACTGTCTCCCTATGGTTTCCACACACTGTTACTTTTTCCTACCTTAGCCACGGATCTTCCGCATCCTTTGCAAGCTCTTCTTTCCTACCAACCCCTTAGCTGTTGCTGTTCCTCAGGACCCTTTCCTGTGTCAGCCTGTGTTCCTTCTACACATTCTCTGAGAAATTTCCCATGGCTTTAGCGGAGACTTATATTCCAGTGACTTCCAAATCTCTACCTCCCCTGTACTCCAGACTTACCTAACAACTGCCTTCTAGACCCTCTCCTATTGCCTATCCCTGAAGCCATATTGATCAACTCACTGTCTCAAACTATCCCTCTTCTAATGTTCCTTTTCCCCATAGATGCCACAACATCTACCCAGTTGCTATAGCTGGAGACCTAGGATTCCTTTTTGATTTCTCTTTTGCTCACCCTTTGCATTCGATCAAGAACAAAGTTCAAGTCTCACTCCTGGTCTAAGAAATCACCTCTGGAGTTTTTGCAAGGCTAGTTTCCTGCCTCTGGTTTTTCTCCTTCCCTTGGGTCATTTTCTACCAGCTACCAGCAAGAT
>NW_027527549.1:6254724-6283278 GCF_008692635.1 Crocuta crocuta | reverse complement strand
TTTTTTTTTTTTTTTTTTTTTTTTCTATCCTCCTCATTTATTTATATCAGTTTGGACTTGGGAATTTGATATTTTATACTTTAAGTTTTAATAAAATATTATTTACATTGTTCCAACTTTGGCCACTGCGAATTCTTTCTTTCTTTCTTTCTTTCTTTCTTTCTTTCTTTCTTTCTTTCTTACAAATAGTTTATTGTCAAGTTGGTTTCCATATATAGATTTTTTTAAAAATACATGCAATTCTGAAAAAAAATCACCTCCTCCATTTAAAATTCTTTAGTCGCTTCCCGCTCTCCTTAGGCTAGAGTCAAAACACCAAAACATTACGAGCATGGCTTGTAAGCGTTCCATGGTCAGCGACTTGCCCACCTGCCGTCAGTCTGCACTCCACTCGTGTTGGATTCCAGCGTCGCCAACACACCCTCCTCTCTCTTACTTCCAGGCCTTCACAAATGCTCATTCTTTTGCCTGGAACGAACACTCTATTCTAGGACCTCAAACATGTCTAGTCTAAATTCTACCCCCAAAGTGTCATTTATCTTATTCCTGAATCAGAACTGAATTTGGATACTTAATTTAAAACTTTTTTTTTAATGTTTATTTTTGAGATAGAAACAGGGCATGAGTGGGGGAGGGGCAGAGCGAGAGGGAGACACAGAATCCCAGGCAGGCTCCAGGCTCTGAGCTGTCAGCATAGAGCCCAGCGTGGGGCTCGAACACTGGAATTGTGAGATCATGCATGACCTGGGCTGAAGTCAGATGCTTTGACTGAGCCACCCAGGTGCCCCTGAAAAAAATTTGTTTAATGTTTATTTTTGAGTAAGAGAGAGACAGAGCGTGAGCAGCAGAGAGTCAGAGAGAGAGAGAGAGGGAGATACAGAATCTGAAGCAGGCTCCAGACTCTGAGCTGTCAGCGCATAGCCCGCCGCAGGGCTTGAACTCTCCAACTGTGAGATCACGACCTGAGCCGAAATTGGACGCTCAACGGACTGAGCCACCCGGGCTTCCCTGAATGCTTAATTTTTAATTAACTCTTGACTTAAAACCCAAGTTAGCCTCATCTTAGTTCTTATTTCTTTGAAAAACACCTCCAAGGGTATGCTTAAATGAAAATATATTGAGCCAATTAATGTAGATCAGGAGTGACTTTTACCATAGCTGAATGTGAGCTGGAGCGTATTTTTTAAATTACTGGAATGTTTGCTGGACTGTTATTCATCATGACGTTCTATCTTTGGAATTCTCTCTCCATTTCCAGCTGGCTTGTACCGCTCTTCCCTTCTTACCTCTCAGCCCTCCCTTCCCCTCCGGCTGCCCTCCACTTGCCCCTCGATGGCTCCAGCTTGCACGCAGTAGTAGCTGCTGTGAGGCTGCGGTTAACTAGAACTGCTCAGGCTGCAACAGGAAAGCACTGAATCGAAAGCAAAGTGGAGGAAGCACAAACCGATACCCACCACAAAGCTGCTGAGTGCCCAGCACGACCCAAGCCGCACCCTCTGATGAGGAGCCCTGTGGAGGAGTCAGAAGCCACAGAGTTTAATAAATCATCAGAACAGTCTGTCCTCCACTTCCCCTGATCTAGCTTTCCTGGGTCACCCATGAGTGTCCCGGATCTGGCCAAAGAAGGTGGGTGATGACAGAAAAGCCACCCAGGGAGGTAGAGGCTGGGGGAGAGTCCCTGAAATGAATGACTATGGCCCATTCATCTCAGACTCTCCACATGGTCCAGCTCGGTGAGTGATTTTAAGGAGCTTTCTATGTGGGACGATCCCCACATCAAGGCTCGCATGTTCCCTTGAAGTCCTTCTGCTACCTGCCTGAAAAACTGTTCCTGGTGTGGCCAAAACTTGCTTACGTTATAAGTGAAGAAAAAGTCCTTACGAGTTACGATTCAAGAATTAAAAAAAAAATTTTTTTTAACGTTTACTTATTTTTGAGAGTGGGGGGAGGGGCAGAGAGAGAGGGAGACGTGGAATCCGAAGCAGGCTCCAGGCTCTGAGCTGTCAGCACAGAGCCTGCCACCGGGCTCTAACTCACAGACCGCAAGATGGTGACCAGAGCCAAAGGCGGTTGCTTAACCAACTGAGCCACCCCCGTGCCCCTGATTCAAGAATTTTAAATTCACATTAATGTATAAATGACTATTTCCAGATTCTTTCCTGACTTCGATAGAGACGGAAGGAGAAAGGTAAGGGATGGCAACATCAGAGACATATATTTCACTCACTGTCTGATTTTGCTGCTGGCTTCCCCTAGACTATTTGGGCTTGTCCCCTGTGCTGTCAAAGGAGATGCTAATTCTTCAGCAGCCTGAATTATAGGGAAGGGGATGAAAAGTGTGGGGACATGTGTAGTATGTCTGGATTTTAACCACTGGTAAGGTTGGAAACTCTTTGGAATTATAGAGTCTCCCAGTGGCTTGTTAACTCTGGATCTGGGTAGGTGAGGGCTGGGCCCTGCCTTCACAGCTGGAGAGGCAGAGCACCGAGAAGAGAGAGGGGCAGCCATCTCGATCTGAGGGAGAGGCTGCACTGTGTGGCGGCAAGTGGGCACTGTGTCTTCACAGAGTGCCAGACTCACACTTGGCGTAACAGAACAGGAAATACAGTTAGTGCAGCTGGGAGGGGAGTGAGAACTCACCGTGTACCCAAGACCGTGAAGCCACTCACGGGCTTCTTTCACTGCACCTTCCTATCCTGAAAGTGACCAGGACTGTCTCTGGGGAGCACTGCGGAGGAGGCGAAACATGCCTTGGGGCAAAGCCCCTTCCCTCCTGCACTCTCATCCCTGCTAACGTGCTCAGCTTCTGTGGCCTATTCATCCCAGAAAATCTTCCAAGATCTAGATCATCAGCGAGGTTTAGATGGAGGAATGATAGGCAGTGAGGGAAACCGTTCTCTCACGAGGCCAGATCTACAAGCGGGGAAAATGTGGCCTCTGTTTTAGCAACCTCAACAGCAGTGAGTGTGAATGGACCCTGATAAAGGAAACAGGGAATGGAGTTTGTAGTCAGAGGACTTTGTTTTGAAACTGTGCCTCCCTCCCTCCCTCTCTTCTTTTCTTCCTCTCTTCCTTCCTCCTTCCCTTCCTTCCTCCCTGGAGGAATCAGAGGAATGCTAGAAGCTTCCCAAGCCTGCCTGCCTGCCCAGAGTTTGCCCACTGTCTTGAGTGGTCAAGGACATTCCTCTTGTTAAGCCCTCAAGTTGTTTTTAATAACTAGGTATGATCCGAGCTATAGGAGCGGGGTGACTGCGCTCCCCAAAGGCGACCTTTCAGCGTGTGACCTGCCTTCGTATGTTACCTTACTTACACGAGGAACATCAACCACATGAGGGCAAATGAGGGCAAAGAAGGGGAGACAGTGAGTGTGAGCTACTTTTGAAAAAGCCGACTTAGGAAGAAGAGAGAGAAATTGGCTGGAGGGCCTGTGAAGAATGAATTTCATTTTTTGGACTGAGAAGGGTTTAGGTATGTTTACATATTTGAGGAAAGATCTCACTTCATTCCTGAGCTTTGATTCTCTCATCTGGGGGGGAGGGGTCAAAAAGGAGAGATTTCTATGAAGATTAAAATTAAAATCTAATGCACAGTGGTGGCGTTTACGCTGCAAAGCCCTTTAGGCTTGCTGATTACAATAGCTCTTGACACCTAGCATCTGTACAGATGAGTAAGCCCTGGTCACAGCCAGTCTGTCTGTCTTTCCTGCTCTGTACGACAGGCTGTGAGGAGATGGGCTCTGTCTTCAGAGGGCAGGGCCCACACCTACATGCAACAACTAATGGTGGTGTGACTTGTATCTTGCCCTGCTGTGACCTTTCGGGAGGTGGTGTGTGTCCATACGAGTGTGTGTGTCTCACTAGATACAGTGACTTACCATTGTATTATTTAACTTTGCCCTGTGATCTTATTTCAAAATCTTTATTTTAAAAAATGGATACATTTCAGATCCAACATCTCTCTAAAAAGCTTTAATTTAGGGAAAACGGTTCTAGAAATGAAAAAAACCCTTCTTGAGATGCAAGAGACGGTACAAATAGGATTATAAATGTGGATTTCTGCTTAGACAAAGAAGCAGTCTCCTGAAGGTTACCTAATGTTAGCCCACAGCCTTGTAAGAAAGTGCAACACTTTATTTTTTCTGGCTATTTGCAGAATCGCATTATAATTTTGCTTTGAGACAAATTTGGCAAGAGCAGGCTTGATTCTTTTTTCCAGTTGGCTACGGCGCTCATATACTTTTACCAAGTAATTCCCATCCGCTCTACACAGCATGATATACGCAGCGAATCAGTGAAGTCTTTATTCTCTTAATTATTTGCTTTGCAGTTTTGCTTTGAACTCTCCCACCTCCTCTCCTTTAAAGATACCCTGCAAATTCCACTCCCACATTTCCTCTCCCTTGCCCACCTGGCTTTCTAACCTTAAGATGATTTATATCTTCGTTTCTGGATGCATCTCTTAGCCTATTCCTTATTCTGTCCTCCTCTTCCCCCCGACCCCTCTCTGCCTTCAGTTTTTATTACTTAGCAACCCCACCGGCCAATCCCATAGAATGTTCCTTCAAGCATTACCTGAGCAAATTTTTTGAGGGCATTGAACAGAACAGTGCGGTGTCATTTTCCAAGAGCAAGCAGCCACTTTTTAAAAATAGCTGTACTGAGCTAAAATTTATATACTGTAAAGTTCACACGTTTGAAGTATACAATTCAATGGCTTTTAGGATATAGTGTTGTGCACCTAGCACCGTAATTCATTTGCGAACATTTCCATTATCCCACAAAGAAACCTGTACCAATTAGCACTTACCCTTTCCGCTCCCCCATCCTCCCTGACTTTTCCTCTCCCTGACCACTAACCTACTTTCTGTTTCTATGGATTTGATTGTAAGAATCATTTTCTAGAAATGAATCGCATTACAGGTGGCCTTCTATGGCTGGCTCCTTTCACCTAGCATAATGTTGTTGAGGTTCAACCATATTGCAACATGTATCTTATCTCATTCCTTTTTATTACCAAATAGTATCCCACCATATAGCTAGATCACATTTTGCTTATCCATTCACTGGCTAGTGTACATTTGAGTTGTTTCCGTGTGTGTGTGTGTGTGTGTGTGGCTATTATACGAAAAAAAGCTATGAACATTCACATATGGGTTTTTGTGTGGACATATGTTTTCATTTCTCTTTGGTTGATATCAAGGGTTGGAATTGCTAGGTCATATGGTAACTCTATTTTTAGCATTTACAGGGACTGCCAAACCATTTTCCAAAGTAGCTACACCATTTTACTTTCCCATCAGCAGTGTATGAGGATTTCAATTTCTCCACATCCTCACCAAAAATTGTTACTGTCTGCCTTTTTTAATGATAGCCATCCTGGTGAGTAAACTTGCGTTTCCCTAATGACTCTCTGCGTGCTTATTAACCATTTGTAATATTTTCTTTGGAAAAATGTCTATTGTAATTGTCTATTTTTAAATTGGGCCGTCTTTTTATTATTGCTTGTAAGGGTTTTAAATAGTGTGTATACAAGTCCCTTATCAGATTTATGATTTGCAAATATTTTCTCTTACTCTCTGATCTGTCTTTTCAGCTTTCTTCATGGAGTCCTCTGAATGCAATAGTTTCTAATTTTGATGAAATTCAACACATCACCCTTTTATCACTTGTGCTATTGGTGTTTTATCTACGAAATCATTGCCCAACCCAAGGTCACAAAGACTTACCCTGAAGATTTCTTCTAGAAGTCTTAGTCTTAGATCCTACATTTAGGTCTGTGATCTTCATTAGAGGTCCAAATTAATTTTTTTGCATGTGGATATTCGGTTATCCCAGCACCATTTGTACAAAGGCTTCTCTTTTCCTATTGAATCTTCTTGGCCTCTTTGTCAAAAATCAATTGACCGTAACTGTTAGAGTTTTTATTATTTATTAAGTACTCATTATTTATTAAGTATTCATTATTTACTAAGAATGGATGCATTCTTATCTTAGGATCAGCAGAAATTAAAAGACTGGCCCTGAAATTCATAAGAATACCTCCTCTCTCAGTGAAAAATGGAAACATTTTTTTCCACACTTAGAATGAAATTGGATAGGGAGGACCGAGCGAGTACATTTTGGAGTTGGGGAAAGCAGGGGGGGTCCTTTGACAAGAGAACCAAACTGATGGGGGAAGGGAAAGAAGGAGCCAAAAAGTTTGCGAACTTTCCACCCTGGTGAGAGGAATGTTTGTTCAGGGGAGGCAGTTTGATCTAGCACCGGGGGACATTGTGAAAGATAATTGAAATTGTTAAGTCCATTGATCTCCCCAGAAGGGGAAAAAGGGTCTCTAAGTAAGCAGTATTGTTAGTTTGTTGATTCTTACAGAAGATTCTCATCTAACTGAGGGAAGCAGCTGGCCCTTTCTCAGGGCTCTAAGACCTTGAGAAAAAAAAATGAAGACAAAAAAATGAAGAAATCCCTCCTTGTCTTTTCTTACCTCTGTCTGTGGCCAGCAGTAAACTTTATCTATCTTTGTTAATCCTCCCCTTTATGAGTTCCCCGAACAGAGAAGGAGGAGAGGGAGAAAAAGAAGAAAACCACAGTGGGAGAGAGGGTGAGACGCAGGAAAGAGAGGGGAGGAATTCCGGNTCAGCACAGAGCCCGACGCGGGGCTCGAACCCAGAACTGCGAGATCATGACCTAAGCGAAAGTCGGACGCTTAACCGACTAAGCCACCCAGGCGCCCCTAAGGGCCCGCAGGAATTCTAAAGCAAAAGATCTTTAAGGCACTGCTGCTGGAGTGTACGGAGGAATGTGCCAGTATGCACCGAGAGGCCTAAGGATGACCGCGTTCTCTGACTCAGAAATCCAGCCGCGGTGGCGTATCCTGGGAAGACGGCGCGCAGCCACCGTGAGCCGCAGTGTGAACACGCAGGCTGGAGCAGCCCCGCCCCCCGCGACACGTGCGGCAGGACATCAGGGCGCGGGAAGACAGTACCTCGCCATACTGGCTCCGCTGTGCGCACACACCCTCGCTCGCCTCGCTCCTCCCTGCACCGCCCTCCACCCCGGCTTCTGGCCACCTCGCCTCTCACCTGAATTATTGCAACAGCCTCTCAGCAGGCCCTTCTGCCCTCACCTTGCTCCCCATCCCCTCATCTGCTCTCAACACACGAGTCATGGGGACCCTTTAGAAAATGAAAACGTGTCGAGCCTCTGCTCAAAGCTTCCGCGGCTGCCCTTTCATTCAGAAGAGAAGCTGATGCGTGTGTTGGTCTCAGGCCCTACCTCTCAGGCCCCCATCGCTGTGTGACTTCATCTGAGACTGCTTGTCTCTCCTGCACACTCTGCACTGGCCGCACAGGCCTCCTGACTGGTTGGAACACGCCAGGCCTTCTCCTACCTCTGTGATTTTGAACTCCCCCTTCCCTCCTCCCACAATCCATATGGCTTGTTCCCTCACCACCCCCAGATCCGCTCAAATGTCACAGATGAGGCTTTCCTTCTCTGACCGTCCTATTCAAAATTGCTATTTTCGGGGCGCCTGGGTGGCTTAGTCGGTTAAGCGTCCGACTTTCGCTTAGGTCATGATCTCGCGGTTCGTGGGTTCGAGCCCCGCGTCGGGCTCTGTGCTGACTGCCAGTTCAGAGCCTGGAGCCAATTTCAGAGCCTGTCACTCCCTCTCTCTCTGACCCTCCCCTGCTCACGCTGTCTCTCTCTCTCTCCTAGAAATAAATAAAAAATATTTTTTTAAAAATATTTAAAAAATTTTAAAAAGAACATCTATAAATATTTTCTTTCTGTTTTCTTTCACTCCCAGTGCAAGGGTATATGTGAAGAGTATATCTCCTGGGTTCTGGCTTCACCTCTTACACTTTGAAGATGTGTGATATTAAGCAAGTCCTAACTTCTCCCGGCCTGTTTCCTTCTGTGTATAAACGAAGACGTTGAATTCAGTAATTTTAGTCCTACAGATGCTTAAAATTCCCTAATTCAGAGAGGCCATTCCACCTGGCTTTGCCAAGCTTCAGCCCAGCCTCCGCCAAATGCCATGGCCAGATGTTTCTAATCTTAGGCATAAAAGATGCTATTCTTTGGTTTTAAGAGGCCAAAAGAAACTGGAAAGTTTAGGAGAAGTTCTAAGCAGACGAGATTTCCTTCTCCCCGACTCTTCAACAGCCACATTCATATTGTTCAAACCTAAGAAAACACGAAAAGCAAAGCAAAGCAAAGCAAAATACGTACCTTTGAGTTTGAATCCCCTATGTGAAGTTTTAAGCCATGAAGGAAAGTGTACGTGTGTGTGTGTGTGTGTGTGTGTGTGTGTGTGTGTTAAAGCAACAACCAGAAAGTAGACATCAGCAGTTCTGGACATGTCACTGTAACCTTGCACCGCGTGGCCGTGAGCCGAGCCAAGGGAGGGGGATGGCTGGAGACGCCCTGCTCTGGAAAGCAGGCGGTTTTGTTTTCTTCTGGTGGCCACCCCAAGGCGGAGGAGAGGAGGATGTTTGGGTTTGCAGGCCGCGGGCCACTGTCAGCAAGTTTGCGGCCCTGGCCTCACTTCCCTGAAGCTGGTGGGGGGGGCGCGGGGGGTCAGCTGCCGTGGCCTCCCTCCAACAACCGAGCCGCAGAGGACTCAAATACCCCATCGGCTGCGAGCCTCTGACTTTACCCAGCTGAAAACTGAAGATCTCATCAGGGAAGGGTCAGTTAGAAAATGACAGAACTGCCCAAAGTAAACAGAGGGAACAACCACAACAGAAACTTTCTCTGCGATGTTTCCTTATAATCACCGGCCGGCCCACCCGAGCTCTGGCCCGAGTCCCCACCCTCCGTGGCTGTTGCCCCCACAAGGCCTTGTCTGAGCACACCCCAGCTGACCCTAGCAGCGCCTCCCTGTCCTCCGGCCTCTCTCTGGGGCTGTCCCCGGGGAGCAGAGGGTTTTGGGACTGGAGTTTGGGAACAGTCAACAGGGAGGCCCTGGTGCGCTCATTTATTAGGAGCCCCAAGAGATGAGTTAATGCAGGTTGAAGGACGTGTCCAAATTCAGAGAGTAAGTGTGGGGTGCAACTGGTCTCCTTCACCTAGTGCTCTTCCCAGATTCACGCACTGTTGTGGGAGACCCAACACTAGAGAGGTTAACTTTAAAGTCCTCTTTCTCCACCTTATCTTTCTAACCAAATCCTACTTTGTTGGCCTTCAGGGCTGCAGAGAAAAGCTTATTTTGAACTTAGCCTTGAGGATGATGACGAAATCTTACACTATGTATAATGATACCTCGTGTGTGCCTCAGTTCCTGTTACCTATTTGCCCCCAACCCCACCCCCGCGGCAGCATCGTGAGGTCAGCAGGGCGCAGAGTGGGTAGTGGATGGGCTCAGCTTCCACACCTGTGAAATGGGAACGACCATAGCATCTGCTTTGTCCTGTTGTCATGACAATTTCATGAGATGACACATACAATACACAAGGAAAAACCCAACAAACGTTAGAAATTGTTAACGCCCTAGAAACCATTTAGAAAGCGGAGGCTCAGAGAAGCAGAAGGGCTGTAGTCATACAACTGGCTAGGAAGAGACCAGGATCCAGCCCAGTGGCCTGGCTCCACTGTGGGCGGTGTAGACGCTCGGAGGCGGCTCTGAGCCGTGTGCCCGACATGTCTGCCCCTAGCATCATGGGATGATGTGTTTTTATTAAGCCCTCATCTGCGTGGGGTGCTGGGAAATGGATGCTTCGGGGGTGATGGAGGCTCTCATCTGCAGCCTGTGTATCAAGCTGTCTTTGCCCCAACAGCCAGCCAAGGAACCGAACTCTGGACTAATCCCTGGCCCAAGCTGGGCTCAGGAGCTACGTCAGAAGCCCTGGAATATTCTCAGCTTTCCTTTCTTTTTTCAATGCCTCCGTGATGCTCTAAGAATACCGTGCTTGCTCGGATGTCACAGCCCTCTTCACTCTCCTTTGCATTATGTCTTTTCTGGATCCTGGGGTGTCTGTCGGATTCTCCTGTTGGAACAGTGCCCACAGAGGTGCCAAAGATCATACACTGAGGGGTGGTAAGAAGATACGTGAATGCTTGTTTTCATCTTCTCTAAGGTACTAACAAATATAAGCTTTACCAATATTTATTTATTTATTTATTTATTTATTTATTTATAATGTTTTTTATTTATTTCTGAGAGAGAGAGAGAGAGAGAGAGGGTGTGAGCAGGAGAGGGTCAGAGAGAGAGGGAGACACAGAATCGGAAGCAGGCTCCAGGCTCTGAGCTGTCAGCACAGAGCCCGATGCGGGGCTTGAACTCATGAACTGTGAGATCATGACCTGAACCAAAGTTGGACACTTAGCCAACTGAGCCACCCAGGCGCCCCAAGCTTTACCAATATTTAAAAGTGAGTACAGTAGAGTTTATATAATTTACAATAAATATTCAATTGTTGGAAATGTGTGTTTGATTTTTTTTTTTTTTTGATGGAGTGGCATGATGAAAAGAGTCTGGAGCAACTGTTCTAGAAAGTAAGCCCCTAGAGGGCAAGAAATATATCTAGTTCTGATTTGTACCCCACCCTCGTCCTCATTACCTAGTATTAAATGGCCATTCCCCAGGTGAATGAATTTGGCATTTATATGAACTTGAACTTTTTGCTTCTTCCCCCCTTTTGTCATCCATCCAATACTATGTCTTGTTCAATATTTTGCTAAGACATGAGCGATAATAAAGTCATGTTTGAGAAGTAAAGAGTAAGACTTGCCATGAGAAGACTGGAAAGTACAAGACTGGTGGTCCCAAAAAAGAGCTAATGGAATGTCACTCAGCCATAAAAAAGAGTGAATTCTCACCATTTGCAGTGACATGGATGGTGCTGGAGAGCATGATGCTAAATGAAAGAAGTCAGCCAGAGAAAGACAAATACCATATGATTTCACTCACATGTAGAATTTAAGAAATGGAGCAAATGGACAAAGGCCAATAAAATAAAATAAAATAAAAGAGACCAACCAAAAAACCAGACTGTTAACTATAGAGAACAATCAGATGATTGCCAGAGGGGTGGTGGGTTGGAGGCTGGGTGAAATCGGTAAAGGGGATTAAGAGCACACTTATCTTGATGAGCACCGAGTAAGGTATAAAACTGTTGACTCACTATATTGTACACCCGAAACTAATATAGTACTGTACGTTAACCACACTGGAATTAAAGTTAAAAAAAAAGTTAGGGTTACTAAGGCATGCAGCGGGCCAGCGTGAAACCTCAGGGCAGAACTCCTAGGCGCAAAGTCAGGCATGGAGTTCCAGCACTGCTTGCTGAGAAATCAAGGATGATCTGAAGATCTGAACATCAGAACGAGCACTGTCCTCCCTCTTTACACTGCAGAAAGCAACACAATGCAATGAGCAAAAGGTCTTAGCAAAAAGTACCACCTCTGTCACTCTCTGGGCTTGGTGATCTTGGCAGAAGCCTCACCCCCAGGAAAATAGTTCATGACCAACAAATGAGGTTGGACTAGATGATTTTGGAAGTCCCGTCATGGTTTGAAGCAGCCCCGAGTTTGGATGAAGTTGGGAGTTTCCAGTGCTGGAGGTTCTAGAAGCGGGGTTGGGCCTCTGGACACAGGGTGTCCACTCTCTCAGCAGCAGCACCTGTGCAGTGCCTTCACATGGTTGCTGTGCAGCATAATTCTAGTTGTTTCCGGCACGCCTCTAAACCTGGGTTTCCAGTCCTCTTGCAGGGCCGTGAACTACCCACTACCCCTTAATGTTAATTCATCTTCTGCTTAAATTCATCAGAGCCTGTTTCCTATATTTAAAAGCTATTTGTATCTATTTGCCTGAGCATTCTATATATTTCCTTTGTCCACTGTACTCAACTGGATTTTATCTGTCTTTAGTTATTTTGTAAGAACTCCATATTTTTAAGAAAACCGTACATGTTTCATATTTGCTGCAAATATGTTTTTACCAATTTGTCTTTGGTCTTCCGACATTATTTCATTTTGGCTTGGCCATCGCAGAAATCTATAATTTAAAATTTAATGGAGTCAAATTTGTCCATATTTTGGCTTCTGGCTTCTCAACTTGCTCAGAATGGCTTTTGGTCAGGAAGTTTCTCATGGTCTCCACGCTGAAGATGCCAATTTAGAAAAACAACACTTGAGACTTCTGGTTAAAGAGAACAGATTAGACACAGGCATTGTGCTCCACGCCCTCGTAGAACTCAGCCCAAAGTTAATGTTTGATTAAGTAATATATTCACATGGTTCTAAAACCAAAAAAGTGTAAAAAGGCACAGAGTAAAAAGTTCCCCTCATCCACGTCTCCTGTTGACCCTGGTCCCGCCTCCTTCCTGTATGTTAGTCAGTAAGTTTGTCACTAGTTTGTTATATGTGTTTCCAGAATTTCTCTGAGCATATGTAAGCAAACAAGAATGTAAGTAAGTGGGTTTTTTTTTATGCTAAACCCACAAGGACAAAGAGAATATGAAAAGGACAACAGCAGGATAGTTTTAAAAGCTGGAACATAGATGAATGAGTGGTAACTGAATCCAGAGACCCAAGTAAGCTGACTTCCAAGGCAGCAGATGACAAAGCTAATGCCACTTGCTTTCCACCTCAGAATTCTCCATGTGCTCAGGATTTGTGGCACCAGGGACTCTGGTATTTTGAGAATAAAGCTGGTAAAGCTGGGGCTCAAAACAGTAAGAGGTGAAAGTCAGTTCAAGAAGCAAAGAGGTCCCCAGACCCCCCTGCCCCTTGCAGCTGTGAAGTAGACGGCCGCTTCCCCACGATGGCCGAAGAATGTGGCTTTTTCTTCTGCTGGGAGAGTGAGTGAGACAGAGGGAGGACCAGGCAGAGTTGTGTGAAAGGATAATATCCGGAAGAAAAAAAGGACATTACTTACAGACTCCCTGCCTTCTTCCTTTACACAGATTGTCACCCGGAATGTCCGGCCTGGAGATCAGGAAAGTGTTTTCTGGGAACCTGACACATTGAAGAGAAAGGCTCTAAAGACTATTTGGAAGTGGGAGCATCGCTGAGAGAAAAAGAAAACAAAAGATTTTCAGTATCCTCAGGGAGATAAGACATGATAGGACATACATGATAAAAACAAAAAGCTATTTTTTTAAAAGTCTATCTATTTATTTTGAGAAGGAGAGAGCGAGAGAGAAAAAACGCGCACAAGTGAGTGGGGGAGGGACAGAGAGAGAGGGTGAGGGAGAGTCCCAAGCAGCCTCTGTGCTATAAGCACAGAGGCTGATGGAGATCATGACCTGGGCTGAAATCAAGAGTTCAGTGCTCAACTGACTGAGCCACCCAGGCGCCCCAAAGTGATATTTTTAAAAAAGGAACAGAGAATTAAAAAAAAAGATCTTAGAAATTTAAATATGATCCCAGAAAACTCACTAGAAGATGTGGAAAGTAGAAAGTAAAGCAAAAAGGTAAGACATGAAAAATTGAGGCTCTAAGAGCAAAAGTAGGGGCACCTGGGTGGCTTAGTCGGTTTAAGCCCCCAACTCTTGGTTTGGGCTCAGGTCATGACCTCGTGGTTCACAGGATCAAGGCCTGAATCCACGCTGTTAGCATGGAGCCTGCTTGGAATTCTCTCTCTCCCTCTTTCTCTGCCCCTCTCCCTTACTCTCTCACTCTCTCTCAAAAAAAGAAACTGAAAAAAAAAAAGAGCAAAAATATTTTATTTGGGAGATGATCCAGGAACCACCTCTAGGGTCAGGGGAAGTGAAACAAAGGAGATACTATATCCAGCAAGTTACTGCGAACAACTGGAACTCGATTTCTTTTTTTTTTTTTATGTTTTTTATTTATTTCTGAGAGAGAGAGAGAGACAGCATGAGCAGGGGAGGGTCAGAGAGAGAGGGAGAGAATCTGAATCTGAAATAGGCTCCAGGCTCTGAGCTGTCAGCACAGAGCCCGACGTGGGGCTCGAACCCAGGAACTGTGAGATCATGACCTGAGCCAAAGTCGGACGCTTAACCGACTGAGCCCCCCAGGCGCCCCTGGAACTCGATTTCTTCAGGGAACTCTGGGAGACCGGTGTAGAGATCATGCCTCAAAGTTATCAGCGCTCAGGGCTTAGTAAGCTGAGGCACTTATTCTGCTAACTCTCATCAGTCATGGGTTCATAGCTGCTCCCTGGGAGGAGGGGGTTAATTCCCCAACTCTTGAGCATTTTTAAAAATGTTTATTTATTTTTGAGAGACAGAGACAGAGAGAGGGGAGGGGAGGGACAGGGAGAGAGAAGGAGACATGCAACCTGAAGCAGGCTCCAGGCTCTGAGCTGTGCACAGAGCCGAACGTGGGACTCGAACCCACAGGCTATGGGATCATGACCTGAGCCGAAGTCTGACACTTAACTGACTGAGTCCCCCAGGTGCTCCGGCAAAGAGACATTTGTACTGGTAATTTAGACCGCATGGATGTAGCAGGTGCCGAGAGAATACGGGCAGGGCACTCATGGCGTCTGTTTTATCTTCCCTGCTTTCCTTCTTAGGAAACTACTAGAGGATGTGCCCCACCAAAACAATGGAGTGAACCAAGAAAGAGGAAGAGGTGGAATTCAGGAACCAGACTATTTGACACAAGAGATGAAGGGAACCCCCAGGATGTGGTGAAAGGGTGGCGTGGGGAACTACTGGTGATTAATGCAGAACTATTTGATTCTTTCAACTATGTGCATATTTAGTTTTGATATAAATAAAAATCAGTAATTTGTCTTTTTTTCTTCTCCTGTATATAAAAGGGAGGAGGTGAGATGGAGAGTGTGTATCATTCCTAGCTGATAAGAAACCTGGGAAGGTAAAGCGAAACTTTCTTGTTCCTTGGGTCCATCAGCGCAGCAGGGCCATTGTCTTTCCGTCTCCTGTTGAGGCAGGAAGAAAAATTATGAGCAGCTGGGAAATAAAGAATTAAAATATTTAAAAGAGCTATTGATGACAAACTGACCTGAAATCTGGGGCTGCCTTAGAGAGCTCTGACCCGAGGAAATGATCTCAGGTAAATGCAAAGAAAGGATTTCTATCAAGTTAAAAACCAAAACNGGGAGAAGAAGGGGGGAAATGATGGGGGAAAGGGAGAGAGGCAAACCATGAGAGACTCTCGAATGCTGAGAAACAAACTGAGGACTAATGGATGTGGGGGGGAGGGGGAAGATGGACATGGAGGAGGGCACTTGTGGGGATGAGCACTGGGTGTTATATGGAAACCAATTTGACAATAAACTATTTAAAAAAAAACAAACAAAAAACAAAAGCCCAAAACCAGATTACATTAAGGGGACTAATAATAGCACTAGAGTGTTGTTGGAATAAATTCTTAATTGTATCTGGATATGAATTTCTTGAAATTTTACTTTCAATGCCTATTGCCTTAAAACCTATAATTTAAAAATATGACTATTTTATAGTTTTAATTTTAAAAAGTGGAAATGCCCCCTCATCAAAATAAAAAGCTTCTGCACAGTGAAGGAAACAATCAGCAAAACTAAAAGGCAACTGATGGAATGGGAGAAGATATTTGCAAATGACATATCAGGTAAAGGGTTAGTATCCAAAATCTATAAAGAACTTATCAAACTCAACACCCAAAAAACAAAGAATCCAGTGAAGAAATGGGCAAAAGACATGAATAGACACTTCTCCAAAGAAGACATCCAGATGGCCAACTGACACATGAAAAAATGCTCAACATCACTCATCATCAGGGAAATACAAATCAAAACCACATTGAGATACCACCTCACATCCGTCAGAACGGCTAACATTAGCAACTCAGGCAACAACAGAAGTTGGTGAGGATGCGGAGAAAGAGGGTCTCATTTGCGCTGCTGGTGGGAATGCAAACTGGTGCAGCCGCTCTGGAGAACACTATGGAGCTTCCTCACAAAATTAAAAATAGAACTACCCTACGACCCAGCAATTGCACTACTAGGTATTTATCCAAGGGATACAGGTGTGCTGTTTCGAAGGGGCACAGTCACCCCAATGTTCATAGCAGCCCTATCGACAGTAGCTAAAGTATGGGAAGAGTCCAAATGTCCATCAATGGATGAACTGATATAGAAGATGTGGTGTGTATATATATATATACACGATGGAGTACTACTCAGCAATCAAAAAGAATGAAATCTTGCCATTTGCAACTACGTGGATGGAACTAGAGGGTGTTATGCGAAGCGAAATTAGCCAGAGAAAGACAAATATCATATGACTTCACTCATATGAGAACTTTAAGATACAAAGCAGAGGAACATAAGGGAAGGGAAGCAAAACTAATATAAAAACAGAGAGGGGGACAAAACATAAGAGACTGTTACATATGGAGAATAAACAGAAGGTTACTGGAGGATTTGTGGGAGGGGGATGGGCTAAATGGGTGAGGGGCATTAAGGAATCTACTTCCTGAAACCATTGTTACACTATGTGCTAACTAACTTGGATGTAAATTAAAAAAATGAATTAAAAAAATAAATTAAAAAGTGGGAATGCTCCAATTGGAGTTTTTGACCAATTATATCTATGATTGAAACCATGTTGTTGTAGGTCTGTGGCCCCATTAAGACACCAGAGTCCTCCACTTTCTAATTGCAGGAAAAACACCTGTGGGAATGAGGCCTCCAGAAAGCAGACTTAGTCCTACTTTTTCTTCCCATCTTCAATGTCTACCCACTGGACCCCTCTCCTCAGCCTAGAAAAATGCTCAAAAATGCCCCCATCTAAAATAAAAATAAACAGGGGCGTCGGGTGGCTCAGCCGGTTAAGTGTCCAACTCTCGATCTTGGCTCAGGTCATGATCTCACCATTCATGAGACGGAGCCCTGCATCAGGCTCTGCACTGACAGCATGGAGCCTGCTTGGGATTCTCTCTCTCTCTCTCTCTCTCTCTCTCTCCCTCTCTGTCCCTCCCCTGCTCGTGCCCTCTCTCGCTCTCTCTCTCTCAAAAATAAATAAATAAAAATAAACCTAAAAAAGGTAAAATAAAAATTAAAAAAACAATTCTCTTTTAGCTATCACCCCAGCTTTCTCTTCTTCATCATGAAACTTCTGAAAATATATGCTAACCTCCTCCTCTTCCTTTCTTCGCCCCTGCATGCTACTCGTTCACCCCATGCCAGCCTTCACTCTGCTTTTCACTAGCTTTCACTCTGCCCATCTCAGAGGCCTCAGAGGACTTCTTGCCTGCCAAATCCTTTGGTCCTGTTTCGTCCTCATCCCTCTCTCTGCACCCCCACCCCCTTGCCCCACTCCGGCTGGGTCTCTCTTCTTTCCTGGTGTTCTTACCTCTCTTACCATCTTTTTGACTGCCCTCTCCACTTTGCCCCCTTCGACAGGACAGGCCATCCACAGAGACCCCTTGACTTCTTACAAGACCCGGTATCTGCCTAGGTCTCCAGCTTCAGGGGTGCCCTGTCCCGCTGTCACACCCATGTTCCATTCAGTTCCTCTAAGACATCCAGCTCCTGTTGCCTTGGGGCTTCTTCCTGCTACCTGAGACCCTCTTCCCTGCCCCACACCCCAGCCCTCCATCTGGCTATTTCCAACTTGACCTTCAGGTCTCAGCCTACTCATTTCCTCAGAGTGCCCCTCCCTTTCCATCCCCACCAAACTAAATCCATTTCCCCACTCCTTCAGATCAATTTCAGATTTCTTTTCTCCTTCAAATCAATTTCATAGTTCATAATGATAGGCTTTAGCTGTGTGTTTAGGTCCTTAAATATCTACCTTTCTCTCCAGAATGTAAGTTGCATGAGGACAGGAACCATGTCAGTTCTGTTTACTGCTGTAGCCTTAGCATCAACATGGTCCCTGGGACAGCAGACAGTATTTGTTATATGAATGAATGAATGAATGGATGGATGGATGGATGAATGAATGAATAAAGTGCTTTCTTCATGCCCGGCACCATAGCAAGCATTTACACACGTAACCTCATTTTTACGCTCACAACCACTCTGTGAATAGGTACTATTATCAGGTCCATTTTCGGATAAAGAAACTGAAACTTAGAGAGACTGAGTAATAACGCCCAAGATCTGACAGAAACATGAAAGTCAGAGCTAGAATTTGAAAATACAATTCTCTGGCTCTGTGTGAGACTTAAAAAAAAGGTTTTTTTGTTAAATGTTTATATATTTTGAGAGAGAGAGAGAGAGAGAATGAGCAGGGGAGGGACAGAGAGAGGAGACACAGAATCCGAAGCAGGCTCCAGGCTCTGAGCTGTCAGTACAGAGCCTGACATTGGGCTGGAACTCATGAACTGTGAGATGATGACCTGAGAGGAAACCAAGAGTCAGATACTGACCCGACTAAGCCATCCATGTGCCCCAAGACTTCTTAACCACCATATCATAGCACTTCTTGGTTGACAAATCTTCTGCAGTCACCTTCCCAAACTTCCTGCACATTTCCTCCCTCTTGTCTGTTTCTGGGCAGCTTTCTTCCAAGGAGGATGATGGTGTGTACACAGGGCATTGACCTTGGAGGGTCTGGGAGGTCCTGGCAGCTTTCCCTTGCTAATACCTATTTCTGAGAACTACTCAGAAAACCCATGAGGTAGGTAAACCATGATGATGGTCAATGTTCTCATAGCTCTCCTGCTCTTTCTAGAAGTTCTTTTTATCTCCTGCCATCCCCCATGGCTTTGGGTTGCTCCCCAGGGTGTGCCCCACTCACACCTTCCTCCCTGCCTACATATGTCCTAGGCATCATCCAGTTCCTTTCCCTGATAAAAATGTGCCTGTCCCAGAAAATGATCACAACAGAGAGGCAAGTGGAAAAGAAAAAAGATGAAATATTGCATAAATAGTTGTTGTGGTTTGAACTGTGTTCTCCCCACCCTAGTTCGTATGTATGGGTCCTAAGTCCCAGTACCCCAGAATGTGATCTTTTTTAGAAATAGTGTCATTGTGAAAAATGTAATTATTCAAGTGAAGATGAGGTCACAGTGGAGTAGGGTGGGTCCCTAATCCAATACAACTGTTGTCCTTATAAAAAGACTGTCATGTGGAGAGACAGGCATGCATGCAGGGAGAAGAGAATGGAGGTGGACATTGCAATGATGTGGCAGAAGCCAAGGAACAACCAAGATGGCCAGGAAGACCACCAGAAACTAGGGGAGGAGCCTGGAACAGACTCTCCTTCACAGCCCTCAGAATGTACAAATCCTCAAACACCTTGATCTTAGACTTTGGGCCCCCAGAACTTGAGATAATAAATTTCTGTTGTCTAAGCTACTCAGTGGTGGTAATTATTGTGTTTTGCAGCCCTAGCCAGCTAATGAAAGGAGCATAATCCCAATTTGGTAGAACAAAACAAACCCCATATAGGTTAGCGATTTCTCTCTCTCTCTCACACACACACACACACACTCACACACACACACAATCAAAGGAAGTATATAAAAAAGTTAACAGTGACACTGTTAATTGGGAGGGGAGTGATGTGTGATTTTGCTTTGTGCCTTTCTCCACACCTTTGGGTATTTTCTTACAACTCTACAATATTATATATCATTCCATAGGCAAACTTCCGGACTTCTGTTTCCTCACCTGTAACTTGGGAATAGGCATACCAATCCTCCAGGTTGAAGGTGCCTGACACACCCCAGTACTGGTCAGTTGGCATCTCTAAAGGAGGGAGAGCAGCACCAAGAGCATAGTCGCCTGCGCTCTCCTATCTATCATTAGGGGATCGCTCCACTCTTATGAGAAGGTGTCGTCATGGCTGTTAAGCAGGGCATGTGGGTGCTGCTCCGAAGTGGCCAGTGTGTGGTCGAGGGGCCTATGGGGGGCGAGCTGGCACTAGAGGACACCTTGGGTTTGGGAGGGTCAGCGAAGGAAAGCAAGACAGGTTGGAAGGTTGATGGGAGAAAGATTGATTAAATGAGGACAACTGGGTGGCTCAGTCGGTTGAGCATCCGACTCTTGGTTTTGGCTCAGGTCATGATCCCGGGGTTGTGGAATCGAGCCCTGAGTGGGGCTCTGTGCTGAGCATGGAGTCTACTTGGGATTCTCTCTCTCTCTCTCTCTCTCTCTCTTTCTCCTCCTACCCCTCTCCCCTGTTCATGCTCTCTCTCTCTAAAATTTAAAAAAAATTTTTAAAAATGAGGACAGCTTAATCTGTTTAAGGTAACACTTCTTAGTTTGGGGTGGGGGTGTGATGGGGCAACTGAAAAGGAAAGCGGAACCATGATAAAGTAGAAAACACAGCCAGGAAGTCCAGATAATTCCAGTAGGAATAATGCCCTGCCTCCTAATGTAACTTACTTATAACTCCCCACAGCCCATGGGAACGTGTTCTTTTCTGAGGAGTGGTGCTCCCCAAACACCCTTTTTTCTGGCTGTAGCTGTGATAAGGTGATCTTTTCCGGAGACTGTTTAGGCAGATGCTCCCAAAACATTTAGCCTTGCCTCTGACTTATCTCAACAGGAAGGTTGTCCTGAATCTTCAATTTGGCCATTTATGACTGCAAATTAATCTTTGATCTCCAAAACTTCTGGGCTGCGTGCTTCTTTGTGGTCAGCTATGTCTTCTCTATCTGCATTTTAAATCCCAGAAACTTAGGGAAGAATTTTGTCCCCACAAATGATATTCATGATCCATCCCTTTATGAGAGGTCACTGATAGCTTTTGGCCCTCTTCTTCACAAATCAACATGTCTTCTTTCATTTTATATCTGCTAGCTATGTAGCAACATTTAATATAATATCAAATAGTGAAAGGAAGAGAACACAAGAATTGCATGTAAATTGTGATTCTGGCTATGTAAAAACAAATAAACAAAAAATATGCACACACAAGTATAAAGCAGATAAGCATGGAAGAAAAAAAACCCAAATAATTAATAATGGTTATGTTATGAGAACTAGGATTTTGGACTTTTTCCCCTTATTCTCTATTTCTAGAAATATTTCTATTTCTAAAATATTAAAAAATTTTTTTTAATGTTTATTATTTATTTTTGAGAGACAGAGCATAAGCAGGGGAGGGGCAGAGAGAGAGGGAGACACAGAATCTGAAGCAGGCTCCAGGCTCTGAGCTGTCAGTACAGAGCCTGACGTGGGGCTCGAACCCACAAGCCACGAGATCATGGCCTGAGCCGTAGTCATATGCTTAACTGACTGAGCCACCCAGGCACCCCATATTTCCTTAAACATTTTAATGTAATGGAAAAATACTTTTATACATAGGAAACAACTTACAAAGTAAGAGGCAGAATGAGTAATAAAGTTTGGTAAAATAAAACAGGTAAGCTAGTTGTAGATAAGTTATCCTAGAAGTAAATATACATAGCCCTTAGTTCAGTGTGTGTTAATTGATGGAGAAATATGACCACAGAAGGCTTATGGAAGACATTAACCACATATCACCCTTGTCTACTCTGAGAATGACCCAAAGGAAGAACAGTCTGAGACTTCAAGTCCGTTGGGCATTTGAGGAAATCTGGCAGGGGGCGAGGGGGGAGGGTTGCAAGTCCAAGCATTTTAGAGGTTTGGGAGCTTGTAGAAAGACTAGGTAGACTTTACTGAACTTGGGGGTTTCCGGGAAGTGCTTCAAGCATGACATGGTGAGGCTCTGATACTGTTTATTTTTAGAAGTCCCGTTGAGAGGAGTGTCTTTCACCTCTCACCAAATTAACTATGCTCCTTGGAACCATGGACATCTTTCTGCTGTAGCAGCAATAGGATCAAAGCACGTGTTTAGAAAGAGAAGTGAAAAACACCAGATGTGAGCAAAACCACAAGGGGAATTTCAGACAGGCAGCACGCACCGGATTACCCAATTTGGAATGTGGCCCAGGTCCTAGAACAGGCAGACCCTCTGAGGATCAGGCTGGAGAGACAGAGGTTATTGATCCTGATGTAAGCCAAATGCTGCTAACTTGACCTGTGACCTTGCTCAAGCCAATGACTTCCTCCAAACCACTTTCACCGTCTGTAAATGGAAGGAGGTGGCTCATTTCCTCTCAGGAATAGCTAATGGAAACCACGCCAAAAACTAGAGGTAAGAATGAGGCATGATCTTGAAGACTGATGGGAAATTACATATGGGTATGTAAATACCATGCCATAGACACACAGTGTGTAGAAACAAATATTCTGTGGAAAGGCTTTGTGTAAAAAAAAGTCATGGGATTAAAGATTGTGTTACATCAATTCACAGAGTAAATCATTGGAAGGGGTGTGACAGGATATATATTTTCCCCTCACCCATAGCTCTTTAGGTCTCCTGGGGTCACCCCAGATCTAGGCTAAAGCATACTACCTCATACATGGTTAGCGCTGAATAACTGTTAGTATAGAATAGAACGTAAAAAAGGATAGAGCTTAAGCTTCAAATTCCAGCTTTCTTGACTACTTAGTTGTATATTGTCTTGGTTTTGTTACTCCATGGTTTTATATCTTGGTTTCCTTACATGTAAAATGAAGATAATGCTAATATCTACCTCGAAGACTTGTTGTGTAGATTAAATAAAGTAATATAACGAAAGAGCTTAGGGTGGGTAATGTGTGTTATTATTATTTCCCAAAACCTCCAGTATGGACTTTAAGGCTCTCTGTATTTCTTCATTTTGTCTCCGTTTTCTCATCCAAGTGTTTTTCACATTCTCCCTCCATTCAACGACATTTCCTGTCTGTCTTATTCATCGATGTAGTTCGCTGCTCCCACCAGACTTCAAACCAGCCTTACTCACCCCCCCCCCACAAAAGCCATTCCTGCCAGCTTTGAGTCAGTCTCTAAGTTGACCCCCCAGCTAGAAATCTATGACGCATCACTAAGTCCTCTCTTCTCCGCGTCTTGGGCTTCTTACATAACAAGATGCTTGCTTAACCAGGGGAGATGTCCCACTAGGGATTACAAAGCATGCTTTATTCCTCTTTAATAGAAGAAGTTGTCAGCCACAGCAGTCACAGGGTAGAAGAGGGAATCACCTTGGAGTCACTGAGCACGGCCGTCTTCAGGAGTCATGGGTATAGTGAATCCCCCACCCCCACTCCCCTGAGACTCTTTGGTGAAAAGTTGTCACTGGAGAGGAAGAGGGATGTGGAGGAAGAGGGGTTCATCCTAGTGCCATGCAGGAAGTGGCTGCATATGAGAATGGGGGCAAAGAAAAAATAAACTCACTAGTGAGGGTTATGATGTTTTGGGCCACTAGAGGATGATGGGGGCACTCCTGAGTGGGGCGTTGTGTTGGGGAGTCACTTTTGCTAACGTGCCAAGGTGAATGGCCCCTACTTGTCATGCATGGGGCGGCAGAGAACTGAGCCACCAGAGCCCTTCCCCAGAGAACTTTGTCACCAGCTCTAGCACCATTCCTTCCCACAGGTGTCCTTGCCTCCCACCAAAACCAAGTCTGAGTATGTAGCCCTGTTATTCTGATCACTATCGCCTTCCAGTTACTTAGTCTATTTTTCATCCCTCCACCACATCATTCTCCAGGATGTTTTTACTACACAATCATAGGGGTCCCTAAAGATGATTCAATTCCAGAGAAATGTTTGAGCCCCTATTCTACAAGGCTAAATGCTAGGGAACACAAAGATAAGTAAGACATGGTTACCGTTCTCAAGGAGCTGATATTACAAAATTTAGGTGGGTTTGCTAACTGACAATCCAGTGATGGCCTAGGTTCCCCTAATTATCTTCCCTATTGGCCTGCCTTGCCCTCTTCATTTATTTGACACATATTTATGGAGCACTATGTGCTAGGCACTGGGCTCACCTTAGGACACAACAACAAATAATGAAACAAACACCATCCTTACCTTTAGAGAGCACAACTACAGTCTAAAAGAAGCAGGCTCAATACCTGGTTGACTACCAAAGGAATAGGTAAGACTTAGTATTCCTGTCTCTCTTCTCATAGAGTGGGGTGCGCTACACCCTACTTCCCTCCGCCATCCAGTACGCGGTAAAGTTACAGTTGAGACATGTTAAGTGCTGATTGGGGTCCGACTTCAGGAACACCTGGAATGAGGGAGAAAGACAAATCTCCACTAAGATGATGAGTAGCTGGTGACTCCATGCCTGGGTCCCTTCCTCACCAGTATTCTTATCCGCTCTCTTCTCAGCAAGCAAGCACCTTTTACACGACTTCCTGATTCTATATGGGTTAGAATCTTTCAAATAGATACATGTAGAAAGCTTTGGTTTGTTGAGGAACGGTCTTCAACAATTGAAGGTAAAGCCAATTGTATAAATATTAATTTTCTAAGGAAGGATAAGTGAAGGGCTTCCAAGGAAATGTTTTTCTTATCTGAAGAGGCATGTAGAATGAAGGCAAGTATCAAATTTCTCCAGATGGCAATAAAATGACTTCTTATAATATTAGGAGGGATAGCTAATGTAATAGTGACCAGGTATGGGATGTAGTAAATCTCTTCAGGCCCTCTCACTCCTCAGAATAAGACCCCGAGGAATGACTCACTGTAATAGACTTGGCCAACTATTGATTAACTGTGCTCACAGAAGAGCATAGTATGAGAACAGAAAGGAGCATTATAGATTGTATTGGATGACCAGGACAAGCACATAGTTTGGAATCAAATGGTCCTAGGTTCAAATTTCAACTCAGGTGCCTCTTTGCCACCTGGGCCTGAGGCAATTTATTTATTTCCTCCTTTGCACAATACAGATAAACATTCCTATTGAGTAGTTTTGTTTTTTTTAGGACTAAATAAAGTGACATAATCAAAGGCACTTGGCACAGAATAGGGACTCTGTAAATGCTCCTTTTTCTTTTCATTTTACAGATTAAAAACCAAAGGCTGACGAACTGACCTAAGTGGCCTGAGTGCCCGCGATTGACCAAGGTCATGCCTGGGCGAAAGCCCCTGGCTTCCTGACTTCTCAACTAGCTGTCTTTCCATTGTTTTCATAGTGGGAGTTGAGCAAAGATAATTGGAAACACATTATCTCTGGTTTTCTAAAGCTTGAGGGGGATGACATTTTTAAAAAGTAGGTGGGGTGAGAGGTGTAAAAAGCGGATTTACTTTGGTGAGTTTACGTTGCTTGAGCACACACCCCACGTGGTGGAGGGAAATGGCAGAACATAGCCAACGTGGGATTAAAGATTGTGTTACATTAATCCACAAAGTAAAGAATCCACATATCCTTGAGTGAGGGGGGTGTGACAGGGTATCTTTTTTTCCTCACCCACACAACCCTTTGGGTCTCCTTCAAAGGCCGCCTCAGATCTAGACTAGTTTTCAGAAGGTCCTACATAACCCCTTCCTTCAGAGTTCTGAGCTTGCTAATGTGTGGATTTGGCAGACAAGAGCAAATTAAAGTAGTTATGCATGAAAAATCACTTGTAACCTGCAAATTATTTTAGTGTGGGATTGGTGCACCACATGATTGAATAGAAAGAGCCCTCAGGGGCGCCTGGGTGGCTCAGTCGGTTGAGCATCCAACTCTTGATTTTGGCTCCGGTCAGGGTGGTGAGATTCACGGGACTGAGCTGTGTGCTGGGCTCTGTGCCGGCAGCTCAGCTCAGAGCCTGTTTAGGGTTCTCTCTCTCCTTCTGTCTCTGCCCCTCCCCCAGTCATGCAGGTGCTCTTTCTCTCACCCTCTCACTCCAAATAAAGAAAAAGACATTAGAAAGAGAGAGAGGGAGAGAGCACCCTGGGCCAGAGATGGGTCGCCTAGCTCTCTTGGCACTGCCACTAACAAGCCAGGGGGAACCAGGAAGGGAAGCTAACTTCTCTGGGCATCTGTGCTGTCATCTGTAAAATACCATCAAGAATTGAATGCAAAACACGGACTACATTTCATTGTCCTTTATCCCTACAAGAATGCCATGCGGTAGATAGCATTCTCTCCATAGTATAGGTGAAGAAATAGAGGCATAGAGGGGCTGTGATTTGCCCAAAATCGTTAAGCTGGTGAGTGGCAGAATCTGATAAAGTTGCATATTTGAACTCAGAATGGGCTTTTAACCTCCAAGACAGACTACCCATATTGGGAAGGGTAAAATGGATACCGAAGCTGAAAGCACTTTAATGAAGTGTAAACAAATGTTTATTACAACATTTACAGGGACTACATCCCTAGGCGGTGCCTGTATTCAAGTCATTTTCAGCTCATTGACTTTCTTATTCATTGCTTCTCATCTGATCTGAGAGCATTAAACCACAGTTCTCCTCTTTCACCTCATTTGTTCTGGTCTGGGCTCTCCCTCCCTCCCTGGCTGCACTCAGGGGGAGCCGGCTGCCACTTCTTGCCAAGTGGGGGAGTTGCAAGTGTAGGACGCCCCTCTCACACACTCAGAAACACGCACACAGATACCCGCACACATAGGCGCACACACACAATACGTATTCATACTCGTTTGTTACACACATCCATGGTTTCAGAAATGATGATTTAAGAATCTGTCATTGTGATGGTGGTGCAGACACCATGAATAAAGAATTTCCCAGATCTGAAGTTCGGAGTGAGGAAATGGCTGTGATAAAGTGATAGAAGGTGGAGATGCACATACTGAGGACGATACCAAAAGACTCAGACCCATTGGCTTGAGCCCCAACCCCAAATTCTGCAATGAGGCTTATGAATCTCTCTCAGCTCATCCGGCCTCCTGAAAGACACCGATTCTTGGTGGGCAGTGAAGTTCAACACAAACTCCGTGTCTCTTCGTGAGCTGATTCAGAGCTTTCACTCAGTTATCTGTGTGTGTTCCAGGCAGTTGTGGTCATCAGACTGTAAACTTGGGGGGCTCAGGGTCACATCGATGGAGTTCTCCCTTCAGTGGTGTGGCATTACATGCAATTAGCAATTTCGTGATGACAACACTTTTCATTCTTGCTACTGCTTTTTGTTTGGTTTGCTCAGGAGACAGATGGAAATGAATTTATTTATTTATTGCATATGCACTTATTGAACACCCTGGTGATACTCTCTCATTTTTGCACTAACCCTTAATGGTTACAAAGCACATTCAGGATTAGGACCACACTCAGACTTCCCAAGAATCCTTTGGGCTAAAAACATTACCTATCTTGTGATGCTTGTGAGGATTAAATGTAACAAACTGCAAAAAGCACTTAGCACTGGGGGCTGGGATACAGTAAACATTATTAAATTAGCATCACTATAGACATTATTAAATATTACTGGCCCCTATTACTTATGATGAACCATAGCCCAGAGAAGCTAAGTCACTTGCTCAGGCTGGAGAATTGAGTGGCAGAATTCAGTTAAGAATCTAAAGCTTAACAACAACAACAACAAAAAACCCCACCAAGAATCCATATCTCCAGGTTCCAAGAGCATTTTAGAAAATTATCAGTTGAGATTGCAATCATGGAAGGAAGAAGGCAGGGCCTCAGTGAGCATATGTGACAGGTTTCATGGTTGATGAATAGGCAGAAGTATTTAGGGACAAAGCACTGCTCGAGGGGGAGGGGGAGCCCCAGGTCACAGACCACAAGCAGCTGTACTGTTCATTTTTGCTCCCACAAATGCTGTCTTCCTTCAGTGCCCTCACATATATTGTTCTCCTTCCCTCCCTGTCTGTCCCCTCTTCCCAGTCCTTCACCAGAACTGGTGAAGCTCACGATTCCAGGCTCAACCCAAACATCAGTTCAAGGAGGCTTTCCTGAGCCCGGTCTGGGTTTGCACCTACTGATATAGGCATGCACAGCACCCCGTCTTCTTTTAGGAATACTGGTCTAGTGTCTGTCTTCCCAGCAAGGATGTCAGCAACGAGAAGTCATCAACTTTATCTCGCTTGCCGGCTGAAGTATCCTCAGCATCTTTACGGTGTATCTGGCAGTTTGTTACATGCAGAGCAGGTGCTGGTCAACACAAAGATGCGGAGGAAGAAGACTACGTGGAAAGACATGACCATGAACTTGAAATGCTTTTCCATTTTGCCACAGAACCACCGTGAGTGGTGTTATTGGGAGAAGTGAGGAAACGTAGAGCAGACAACTGGGAGAAATGAAGAAGGACTCTAACACGAGAAAGGCGTGGAGAGGCAAATCCACCTAAGGCGTAACACACGCAGGTGTTGGTCCTGGAGAGCCCAGGGCTAGGCCAAGTCTTCTGCAGACAGACCAAGGGCGGCTGGGGATGAGCCGTTTCTCCCAAACTGCGTGGGTTTGCTGCCTTTTTGCTAGAAAGCGATCAGGAATCCTGCTCTTCACAGACTACCACGCAGGGATAGTCCAGGGATTACAGCGCTTAACCCTGCTGAGGGCCACAGGCAGGGAAGGAGAGCTCCCGCCGGTTGATCTGTATCTGACTCTCAGGTCGACAGCCAAACGCAGCGGTGGGACTTTTGGCAGGAAATGTTCAGNNNTCCCGGAGAAGCTCTCAGGCTCCTCCCGGGTTCGGGCGGCGCGGAGGGCGGACGCGGGGCGCAGCTCTCAGCCAGGGCGCCCTTGTTTACGTTCCCACCCCGCAGCCCTGGGAAGCCCCGAGTTCCCACACTCAGCGAGGCGGGAAGGTCGCCGCGGACACCTCATCTGTCTGCGTGGCTGACTAACTGCAGATAAGCAGCAGCTGCCGCGTGCACGCTGGGGTCACCTCCCAGACTGCCCACCCAGGAGCCAGGGGGAGAAGAC
>NW_027527549.1:6238308-6254619 GCF_008692635.1 Crocuta crocuta | reverse complement strand
GCGGCCTTGGGAACCCGGGGTCTTGGACGTGCCCACGCGCAGCGCACAGCCGCGCAGGGCGGCCGCCCGCCTGGCGTTCGCGGAGCCCCGCGGAGCTTCACGGTGCTCGCTGCGAGCTCTTCTCGCGTCGCCCTGGCCGCCGCCCGTGAAGAACGCAGAGCAGGTGTTTTTGCGTCCATTTTGCAGATGAGTAAACAGCCTCAGGATGTGCGACAGACTCACCCAAGTTCTCACAGCTCGTCAGTGGGAAATGCTGTCTGGCCCCCTCCCATTCCAAGTGACCCCTTCCTGTTACTCCCTACAAACACCAGAGGCCCAGCGGACACGTTCCAGTGTTTATCCCCCAAGGGGAGCTCTTCCTCCCAGGTTTGACCTTCCACCCGGGGCCTAGTGAGAAACACGGGGGCCTTGGGGTTCGACTCACGATTCCTCTTCTTGCCAGTCATGTGTCTTAGTAGCTGGGTGATTTTTGGACTCCATCTCCCTGAATATTTGCTTCCATGTGCATTAAATGGAGATAAAGTTGTTCTTTTAAAAATTTTTTAATTAATTTTTTTAATGTTTGTTTTTGAGAGACAGAGACTGAGCGCAAGCAGGGGAGGGGCAGAGAGAGAGAGAGAGAGGGAGACAGAATCTGAAGCAGGCTCCAAGCTCTGAGCTGTCACTCAGAATCTGAAGTAGGCTCCAAGCTCTGAGAGCCCGACTCCGGAGCTCGAACTCGGTGAACCATGAGATCATGACCTGAGCTGAAGTCGACTCCTAACCAAAAGGACTAACCATCATGACTTCTCCTGAAGTCCACTCAGGCGCCCCAGAGATAAAGTTGTTCTAATAGTTAACAATAACAGTAAACACTATTTTCCATACCCTGGGCTTAGTTCTAAGCACCTTATGTGCACTGACTTGTTGAATTCTCAAATGACCCTATGTTATTTCATATATTCCTATGTTATTTCATTTCACAGATAAAGACTCCATGGCAGAGAAATAGAGAAACTTACCCCAGGTCACACTGCAGACAAACAGCAGATCCGGGGTTCCAACCCAGGCCATCCCACACCAGAGCCAAGTGCTTGATCTCCATGGAATATTGACTATGCCAGTTGTATTTACCATCTCTGGTAGGTCCTTAATCAATGGCTATTACTAGGAATTAGGACAGGATTGGCTTGATTTACAAGCAACGAATAGTGCTAACCACCTGAACTAATTAGATAAGCCAAAAGACCTGTCCACTCCAAAATATATTCAGTGTAGTGTGCCTTGGTTTCTAACTTCCCACCACTAGAGTCTCCCTTTGTTTAAAATTTAATTTAACTTAACTTAATTTAATTTAATTTAAGAGAGAGGAGAGTGAGAGGGGGAGATAGAAAGAGAGAGAGAGAGAATCTGAAGCAGACTCCAACTTAGCACAGAGCCCATTGCAGGGCTCAGTCCCATCACCTGGTGGGATCATGACCTGAGCCAAAATTGAGAGTCGCATGCCTAACTGACTGAGCCACCCAGGCTTCCCTAGAATCTCGTTACATGGCAGGAAGACACTTCAGGGATATTTTGGCAATGTCTAGAGACATTTTTGGCTGTCATAACTGTGAGAATGCTACAGGTGTCTAACGGGTAAGGTTGTAAGGTGTCTAACGGGAAAGGCATACTGCTAAACATTCTACAGTGTACAGGATGGTCCTTATAACAAAGAATTATCTGTTCCAAAGTGTCAATATGCTGAGCTTTAGACACTGCTTTACTACTGAGTAGTAAGTAATTAGTATCAAATCAATACTACTTTAATCTTGGGGCACCTGAGTGGGCTCAGTTGGTTAAGCATCTGACTCTTGATTTTGTCTCAGGTCATGATCCCAGGGTTGTGGGATCAAGCCCCGTGTCGGGGTCTGTGCTGAGTGTGGAGCCTTNTTTTTTACATTTATTTATTTTTGAGAGACAGAGTGAGACAGAGTGTGAACGGGGGGGGGGGGCAGAGAGAGAAGGAGACACAGAATCTGATACAGGCTCTAGGCTCTAAGCAAGCATTCAGGACAGAGCCTGATGTGGGGCTCGAACCCACAAACCGTGAGATCATGACCTGAGCCGAAGTCGGGTGCTCAACCGACTGAGCCACTCAGGCGACCCAAGACTACTTTAGCCTGGAAGGGCCCTGTAAATACACACATTTGTCACATAGAACAGCAGAGTAATGCTCTGTTTACCATCTATTAATACATGAACACAGTTCAGCATATGAAATTATCTGTTATTACCTATTGTTATCACTACTGTTATTGCCAAGCAAAGGAGATGTGTCCTAGAAATGGTCAGGCTTATTTGGGGCTTGTGGTAGAGTTAGAAAATTGAAGCTGTTTTTATGTCAAGCGATGTTAGCAACCCACACGTTGCTGACATTTCTTCCAATATGTTGAAGTAGGTCATAAAGAAGCTCACAGCAATGCCATTTCCCTTCAGCATGCAACTCTATGAATTCCTGATATTTCTCAGTTCAGTCAGCTCTTATTTTTGTCCCTCCTGCAATTATGTAAGTACCAAAAATATTTTTTTCTAAAGTCTGATTTTGTTGGCCCCTTTTGGAAACTCCTTTAGCTACTGACATCTTCAAAATGGTAAACATTTACTTTACCAATCAGAACTTTGATCAGAAAAAGAATCTTGGGGGGGGGGCGCCTGGGTGGGTCATTCAGTTAAACATCCGACTTCAGCTCAGGTCATGGTCTCACGGTTCGTGGGTTCGAGCCCTGCATTGGGCTCTGTGCTGACAGCGATCTGAGAGCCTGGAGCCTGTTTCGGATTCTGTGTTTCCCTCTCTCTCTGACCCTCCCCTGCTAATGCTCTCTCTCTCTCAGAAATAAATAAAACATTAAAAATTTTTTTAAAAAAGAATCTTGGTATCTTATGCATGTATGAAGTATCTGTGATGCTTGGCAGCACATCTAACTCTTTTATTTTGCTGGAGAACACTGGGCCTAACATCATTATGACTCACTGATTTCCATCTCCTCATACATTAGCTTCAAAAACTCTATGAATAATCTGAAAATGAGTTTTATCAGTTAGGTTAGGCTAGGTTATGATGCAGTAACAAATAATCCCAATACCCTAACAACAAAAAGATTTCTTTCTTTTCCCCCCTCCCCTTTTGTAAAATTTGAATTTTAGTTACTTAGTTATTTAGCATATAGTGCAATATTGGTTTCAGGAGTAGAATTCAGTGATTCATCACTTAACATACAACACCCAGCGCTCATCACAACAAGTGCCCTCCTTAGTACCTATCACCCATCTAGCTCATCTCCCACCCACATCCCTCCATCAACCTGTAGTTTGTTCTCTATCATTAAGAGTCTCTTGTGGTTTGTTTCCCTCTCTTCTATTCCCCCACCCTTCCCATATGCTCATACGTTTGTTTCTTAAATTACACACATGAGTGAAATCATATGGTATTTCTTTCTCTGATTCACTTATTTCACTTAGCATAATACATTCTAGCTCCATCCAAAAAAATTTATTTCTTGTTCATATTGCATGTACAATATAAATTGACTGCTTTCAGGGCCCCTGGTTGGCTCAGTTGGTTAAGCATCTGACTTCAGCATGGTTTATGAGTTTGAGCCCTATATTGGGCTCTGTGCTGACAGCTCAGAGCTACTTTAGATTCTGTGTCTCCCTCTCTCTCTGCCCCTCTCCCACTTGTGCTCTGTCTCTCTCTCTTTCAAAAATAAATAAGCATTAAAAAATTAAAAAATAAACAAACAAACAAATAAATTGTCCAATTTCATCTTTTTCACTCATGATTTAGGCTAAAGAAGCAGGCCCTATTTGGGACATGGTAGTGTCATAGCATGTGAAAAGAGCAATGGTAGATCCATGTAATGACTTTTAGAGCTTCCACTCACAATTGCTTACAACTACTCAGAATTGGCATATGTCATACATGTTTATATTCCATGGAAAAGTCAATTGTCAAGCCAGATATCAATGAGGCAGAGATGTAGGTTTCTCCTATAGGCTCCATAGACAGGGGCAATGAATATTCTCAACTATAATATAACCTACCACAGGAGTCTGTCTTTGCTACCAAAGTTATGAACTTCTTCAGAGCTAAGGTCTTGGACTCAAATCACTACCTTTTCAATTCATAATGATTGATTTGATGAAGATCAGAGATAGTTGGAAATGTTAAGTAAAAGATAGTGGTCAAAAATGACTTCTAGGATTCCAGCTTGGGTAACTGATGAATAATAGTGCCAAAAATTGAGGCAAAGAATAGAGAAGGAGAGGAGGTTTAGAAGGACAAAAGACCAACTTTGGTTTTGACCCAAAGAACATGAGGTATCATTGGAACAATTGTGTAGAAATCTATAGTAGACAGATGGATGTGGCTCCTGAGAGAGTACTGAGCTACAAAGATCTAACATTGAACAGTATGTTTATTGAACACTTACTATGTCAGGTACCTTGCAAAGAAATTTACATGCATTTTCTTATTTAATTTTCATAATAGTCCTACAAGCTACTTGGTGCTATTTTTCCTCATTATATAGATAAGGATATTAAGCCTAAATAAGTAAAAAAAAAAGAAAAAGAAAAACCAAAACTTCACCCGAGTCTCACAGCTAGGGAATAAAGGACCCAGGTTCTTTGTCTTTACAACCTACACTTCAACCACATATGCTTACCTGGAACAATGATAGCACATGAGAACATCCAGGTACCATGAAAAGAAAGGGAAGAGAAGGGCAGTGGGTCAAGGGCAGGACCCTGAGGAATATGAATATTTAAGTATGAGAAAAAAGAAAGAGCCCTTGAAGAAGGCAGAGAAGGAGCAGGTAGGAGGAGATCCAAAGATAACAAAGCCTCAGAAGCCAAGTGTGTAGACAGTGACAGCAAAAATCGTTTCTAATAGTCGGGACAGCTGACTACTTGAAGAGCAGGGCTGGGAAAGGTCCACTGATGGTGATTGGTTGGCCTAGTCCCTAACAATATGTCTAACGTCACGCAAGTCTGTTACCAGCTATATTCCTCATTGGAATGCCAGGCATGAAAAATGAACCACTGTTGGCTAGTCACATGCTGACTTTGGAAACACCAACCTGTCCTTATTCTCTCTCTTTGAACTCTGCCTCCAGAGTCTGCCTTGACTTTTTGACCTCTTTAGGTAGTTCTGTGTTTCTGGGTCTTGGTGACCTGGATTTTGGACTCTGTACCTATGTGTACTTTCTGAGGTTCTGGACTGTTCTGTCAGCTTAGAAAACCCAACCTTACACCACATCCCTACTCTTGGTTACTGTGTACTCCCATCTTGACAGAGTGAGTTTGAACACTGTTCCTTAATTCATAAGGCTGTGGCCCCTGCTAATTTTCTGCAACTCTGCTTCCAAGAAGGAAATGAGGAGTTGTGGTCTCAACTGGTGGCCACTATATCTGCCCTGTAGATGTGGCTGCTGGCTCTGGGATCATAGGGTACTGGTCAAACTTCACCACACCTTGCAATACCTGTTGTCAGAACAGGCTTTCTGTCTTAAGGTAAGCTCCCCAGTTGTCATTCTTTTTAATCCAGCTCCAGATGTTTATGGAGATATAAGATTTACATGTGGCCACAATAGGACACTTATGAAATGAGATTTCTGAACAACTGTCCAACTATGGCTGTGAGAAAGTCCCACTGGCATCCATAAAGTGACTCTGGCCCTTGATGTCCACAGAGTAGCCACAGAGTACAGCATTGGAGTAGGTAAGTATCCAAACCTGACTTGAACTGAATGAGCCTCTCTGAAGGGAGGGCACCAGAATCCTCTAGTATCTCTGCCATTTGTGTTCAGTTGGAGGTTGCATATATCCATTACCCTTCCGTGACCACACCCCTCAGCAAGTGCTATCAGATTTATTAAATAAAAACACAGGATACCTTCCTTCCTCCCTTCTTTGTTTCTTTGTATGTTTGTTTCTTTCTCTCTCTCTCTCTCTTTCTTTCTTTCAGATATTTTCAAATTCAGAAATATGAATTTCAGATAAACAAATACGTTTTAATATAAGTATATGCTACACAACATTTAGGGCATACTGATACTAAAAAACTATTCATTGATTGTTGGAAATTCAAATTTGACTAGGTGTCCTTTATTTTGCCTGGCAACCCTATGGGCACCACAACATCCATAATCTGAGACTCAATAGGAATTCACAAGTCTTAGGATTCAATGGGCCTCCACATTTCCCAAGAGGTCACTGGGGCATTTTGTGAAGAAGAAAAACAGGAAATAGAGCTCTGTTAGGACTACTGGGGCCCTGGTCCTCTCTGGTTCCCTCATGCTCTGGGGCCAGAGGCCCATGAAATTAGACGTTCTGAGTGCCTATAACCTTTGTTATCAACTTCTTATCAGCTGCATTTGGAAGACGGCTTTCTAGATGTTTGTAGAGATCATTATGCCCCTTGACCTGTGGTAGCCCCAAACAATCGGTATCTTGCATGACTTTCTAGGGGAGGTTCTTTGCAATTCCTGGACAATGTCCTAGTGTGTCCTTAAACATCTCCACACATACCTTGGCCAACTGTGCCTCATATAATCCTCTAGTCCAGCAATCCTGGGTTACCTGAAGCATCAGCATCCCCAGAACAGTCTCTAGACTATTCCGTTGATGTAGCCAGGTGTCTATGATTCTGGAGTAGGAGATTCCCTGGTTACTTGAGGACATCTCGACATTCCAAAGCATGCTTGACAGCATTTCGTTCTTTTCTGTGCAACTGACCTACTAATGACCTCCTAAAAAAGGAGAAGGAAGTTGGCCTGATGTGCTTAGCGTGGCATTATTTTTTGGACAACTCAGGACTCCCTTCACCTCTGCTCCATTATAGCACCAGCAGGCACTTAACTATGTGCCAGTTATTTGTCCAAGGACTTCACTTATATTAACAAATTTGATGCTTATAATAACCTTATGAGATATGTACTGCTATTTTTGCTGTTTTAGAGATGAGGAAACTGGGACAGAGAGATAACATAATTCCTCTAAGATTGCACAGGTAAAAAAGTAGCTAAGAAATGGAAACTGAGATTTGAATGTGGGCAATCCAGCTCAAGAGTCTGTCCTCCTAACTTGTGTGCCAACTCTAGCCAGCCTGGACCCAGCTTGGTTCAACCTAACCCTGCTGGGGCCAGTGCTGCCAACATGATGGAGGGGGCCATCCTGCTGAGGAGGAGTCCTCTATTATTCCCATTTGGGAGGGAGAATGGCTTGCTTTCAAGATGTCTTCAAGGCCTAGAGGGTCTAATGCATGATAGTCTGCATAGAGCTCAGTCCACAGAAGCCTGGAGAAGCTAGTACAAGCCTAGAAGCTCAGCTCATGCTACGCAAGGCTTATCTAATGAGCCTCCGGTGCTCCATCAGCAACACATCCGGCAATAGAACCACAGAGCAGATGGTCTATGTCATAAGCCTGGATATAAGGTGGCGGCAGAGAGACACAACCGTGGAAGAATCTGGCTTGAGTATTTGAATCATTCAGTCCAAATTGCCTTTTAGACATCTACATATGGTCCTAATCCAGACCCAGGGCTTCTTGGGAGCAACTCACAGAGGCATAACATGCTAGGAAGGCCCCTATATGAGTAGAATGGTGCTCATCCCACAGGAAGGCCAGAATGTAGCATCAGCTCAGCCACCTATCCATCTTGCTACTAAAACACAACATCCCTGTCCAACATGTGTCCTGGTACACTCCCACAACAACACCTGGACCTCAAGCAAAGATAATGAGGGCTTCCCAGAAAGCAGCTGTTATTGTCACCGCCACAGACTTTGCTTTCAGAATGTTCCCTTCTTCCAGAACTGCTTTTCTGTGCAACAGTAACTTTCATTTTTACCATTTTCTTGCGCCCTTTCTTCCTCACACTGGAGAGAAACTGGGAAGGTGTGTGCCAACTCAAAGAAACCTCGATAAGCATACAAAGTTCTAACTGGCAGCAGATGTCAAGAGAAGGTTTGTGTACAGAATGTCATCTCATTTTCCCCTAGCACATCCATCCTATCTACCTAATGTGAAAGCTAGAGGGTTGTTAATAATAATAACACCAGCAACAACAGCTATCACTTATTGAGCACTTACTTTGGGCCACGTACTGTGCTAAATACTTTGCATATATTTTCTGACTTAATCCTCACAATAATGCAATGAGAAGGATACTATTTTACCTCCAATTTATAGCTGAGAAAACTGCCTTGCCAAAGATCATATAGTGATAAAGTAGTAGAGCCAAATTTCAAATCCCAGTTAACTGAAATCCTGGGTATTCAGGTGCCATCAACTGACTTCCTCCATGCCCCAGCTCCCCTCTTCTTCTATTCTTTTCTCTTCTCCTAATTCTCCAGCCACTACTGTGATGACAAGGGAGGATAAACATGAGCTATTCCCAAGAGGGAGTAGACTCATTATGACACCATGTCTGACCTCACCAACTGGACCATGGGAAGTGAGCACATGAGGAATTGGTTGAATTTGGCCCTTTGAAACAGAGACTCTACCCAAAGTAATAAAGTGTTTGTTATAACTGCTTTCCTGTTTTGTTCACTGATGGATCCCAAACACTTAGAACCATGCCTAGCTAATAGTAGGTGGCCAACAAGCATTAGCAAGGGGATCCAGGAAGCTGGGGTTGCTTGATGAACACAGGAGCCTTAGTAAAGCTGGATGGCAGGAAAGTAGCTTTTAGTTGAGGCAGAGGACAGGATCTTCCTAACATTGGTATACCATTTCTCAGCTATTCTTTGCAGGTTTGCTTCCTGCTATCCTATTCCTACTAACACATTCTGTTTTCTATTAATGTATTTTTTTCTACTGCAGGATTGATGCTTATTCATAAATTCCACTGTCTTATCATACTGTTCTGCTTCCTCATAGATTTGGCTTGTATAACCCTCCATAGCCTTTACTGCATCATATGACATCCTTTCAACTTCAAGTTAGTTTCCATGACTAACTGCCCTCATTATCTCCATGTTTCCCAATTCAAATCCTAGAAGAAGAGAATCTGATAGACCAAATTCATCTTTTCCATTCAAGCCCTGATTTTTGGAGGAGCAGCCCTAATGTCAGGGGCCAATCCCTGGTCCAATCAGGAGCCATCCCTGGGTAAAGAACAACGTTGCTCTGCTTCTCAGAGCAGGGGGCTGTGGGTGGGGCAGTTTCATCTCGAAGAGGAAGTTGGGTGTGGCAGGCACTTTGTTGACATATCCAGTATAGGAGTGCTCCTGGGAGCCCATCTCTCATCTCTGAAAGGTGACTTTGTAAGTTAGGACTTTTCATCAGGCCTTCCCAGGAAAGCCCAGCCAAATGCAGCTGGTGACTTGCTGAGTTTGGAATTCCTCTTGGCCTGACATCTCCTTGCAGTCTTTCTTCTGGGACTACCTTGGTTTGTCAGCTTATTACCTGCTTGGAGTTGGCTTGTTTCTGGATTCTTTCTTCTACTTAGGTGAGTTGGCTTCCAACCAGGTCGCTGGACTCTTGAATATGGTAAGTGTTGGGGTTCAACTTTGGTTCTGGATCATGCTCTAGCTTGGATGTAAATCACCTCACTTCTTGCTCCTTGCCTCCTCCCTTGTACCCAAATTCACTCTGCTTGAAGTTATCACTTACCTGAGGGTGCCTTCCCTTCCCAGGCCACCAACATATTCCTGAGGGAATGACATTAAGAAATAGGTGGTGGCTTCACTGACAGCAATATTAGAGGGATGGTTGGGGCAACAACCAGACAGAAGCAAGTTGAGGAAGTGGAAATAGTGAGCAGAAGACTATTCTTCTGAGAAGTTTAGATGAAAAGGAGAGGAAGAAAACAACTGGGTGTCAAGAGGGTTTTATTATTATTATTATTATTACTTTAGGAATTCTTCTGATTATAGAATACATAATTTTGTAAAACACTTTGAAACATTAAAATTATAAAGAATAAATTTAGAATTCTCCGTAATTTAATAACTACCTACAAAATTATGATAGTTATTCATTTTTGAGCACCTTTTAAATAGAAGAGTTCTGCTAGTCACTTTATAAGTAGTGTTTCTATTTACTGTGCAATACAAAGTCCTAGCTGGGCAAGACATAAGATGAATATGTCTGCAATACAGAGTAAGACAATATCCTTTCCCCTAAAGCAATGATTGGTATTCATTGATTTATAAGAGAACTGAGAAGTTTGCTGAGGGAAAAACTCAAAGCCTTCAGTAGGGTTTTAGGAATGCATGGACATGTCCAGGGGAGATTGCCGGTAGGTATAGTGGGGCCCTGAGTGAGAGCACAGCCTGTTGAGGTAGGAAACTGTAATGGTGAGGCTGGGCTTTAGTCCTGGAAGGCCATGGCCAGTCTGGCTGTCCTGGGGTAGGGCCTAATTCAGTTTCCCTGTATGTATCTTCCCAGAGGAAAATAAGGAAGGGCCTCTATGTAAGAGAAAGAGTCATTTTATGAAGCTCTGTAATGCCCTGGGGCCTATCACCCGGTGGGTAACTGGGTGTAGCATCTCCAGGAAGAGAGCTTTTCCTTTCTCTCTTTGAAAGAAGACTCTGACAGACATCACAGGGCTATCCAGCCCCAAGTTTCCCACAAAACTAGCATCACAGGGCCAATGTGGTGGCAGAGAGTTTTCGTCCAATTTACAGTTAGGTAACAGTCCCTGACCTCAGTTAGCTCCGTAACACTTTACCTTGGGCGTTAATGCTGAAAAAAAAAAAAAAAGGACTCTCTTACTTCCTGTTTTTCAAAGCATCATCGACTAGGGGAACAATGCAGGGTTCTGAAAGAGGCATGCTGTGAGCTTCTAGCTCACTGTGGTACTGCCAGAGCCAGGATCATGGTGTCCAGCTAAGGGGTGACAATAAATGATTCAGGAACATGGGTAACATCTGCCCACTAATGACTCACTCAATGCCTTTGCACAAACACCTTCTCAATGCGGCCACGCTACATAAAACTGAATGCCCTCAACCCCAGCTGTCCCATTCCCTAGAAAGTTGGGATAACTTTCTCTCCACTGCACTCATCACCATTTTCCATACATAATTTTTCTTATTTCCTCTTCTTTTTAAAAAATTGCCCCCTTTCCGACCCTAGAATGTAAACTCCATGAAAGTAGTATCCATGTGTTTATTGCTGTGTCCCCCCAGAGCCCAGATCAGTGACTGGCACAGAGTATTCAATAAATATTCACTGAGTTTGTCCACTTTAGGGGTGCCCCAAAAATATTTGGGGGAGGATGAGAACTATTAAGATATTTAATTAGCATTTAGATTCATAGCCTGGGAGAATCCAGGATATGTTTCTGATTTCGAAACAGGCCTTGGTTTAGAGCGAAGGAACTACAGGGCACAGTAAAGAGTGGGTCAGGCCACCTCTGTCGCAGACTTAAGAGTCTGGAGTTCTCTCTTGTCCAGCAGGAGAGCGGATGCAGAATTAAATGTGGGAGAGGCTATTGTCCAGGAGGAGACAAAAGCCCTGAATAAGGGTCCTTGCTCCATTTTTATTAGGATCCGAAGGCTTACAAATGTGATGGAGATGCACAAAGAGACAATGAAACAGTGAACATTTACTCATGTATATGAGAGAAAGAGGGTTTCGAAGATGTGCAGTGTTAGGGTTTGGATCAATACAAAAGAAATCCCTGCACCCAGCAGATGGTTGTTTAAGGTAGGTGGGGGATAAGACAGACAGAGCATGGTGCCTCAGGGTCAATAGTCACCTTTCTTTTGCTAATTAGCTCCCCTCGGGGCAATTTCATTCTGCTGGGTGGTCTACAGCCCTGTTTACCTGTTTACCTATTCTGGACCTTCTGTCCTGTGAAAACAGCTTTGTGCTTTTGTTCTATGCTGGGGTGCTTTCACTCTGTTTACCTATCCTGGAAGTTTTCATCCTAAGCCTTGTTAACCCCATGGGTGCAAGCGCATGGAATTCCTAAACTTATTCCCCACACACTCCCGCCATCCCACTCGTCTCTGGCCCCTCAGCAGGTATTGCAGCCTATGCTGGGATCCTCCCAGGGATTTGGAACCCGGGTCTTCTGACTGGATCAGAAGGGCCAGCCAGGATGGTCAGTCACACATGGTGAGAGGCAGGTAGGGAAACTGAACACGAATGCCGACTACAGGAAGCCTCTGGAGGGTAAATCCATCCCAAGTCACTGGATACCGGTTACAGGGGTGGCAGCCTATTTGTTCACTCAATCAATATTTACTGAGTGTTCTTTATAGGCTGGGCACTGTGCCAGATATTGGGCTAGGTGCTGGGAATCAAGGTATGAATAAACTATTTCCTGATTTCTTCCCTCTCTTCTGGAGAAAGAACAGGAACAACATCTGGCTCTCATTGGTACAAGGATTGGGCAGGGCTGCGTCTGAAAGAGGCAGACATCAGCTTGGGCAGAGGGGTCAGGTTGGGGACAGCATGGCCTGGCTGATACAATACTTATATTGTACTAGGAATTTGTGTTTATTTTCTATGCTTCGCTTGGCACTATTTACTTATATTTGATGAGCAAATTGACTACTTTATGTTTTCTTATAAGGAATTTCTAGATATATAATTATGAGATTGGATGAGGGAAGGGGGAGAGGGCTTTTGATTTTCAGTCCTAAAAGCAATAGTGTGCCTAAATTGCTATCCCTGCCAAGCACCTAAAATAAGTGTATGTCAAATCATTCAGTAGAAGCAGTGGCAAAGAGGGGAAAGGGCATGATCCATCACTCCTTTATTATAAGGTCAAACCATGAATCACAGTGGAGTGCAAGGATTTTTATATCACTGCAAGAGTAGAGGTCAGTGTGCACATGTCTGGAGAGATGATCCTACCCATAACCTTTTTTTTTTTTTTTTTTTACAAATAGTTTATTGTCAAATTAGTTTCCACATAACACCCAGTGCTCATCCCCACAAGTGCCCTCCTCCATGCCCATCCCTCCTCCCCCCCACATCCATCAGTCCTCAGTTTTTGTCAGCATTCAAGAGTGTCTCATGGTTTGCCTCTCTCCCTTTCCCCCACCATTTTCCCCCTTCTTCTCCCAGTTGGTCCTCTGTTAAGTTCCTCCTAATCCTCCTATACGTGCACACATATGATATTTGTCCTTCTCTGCCTGACTTATTTCGCTCAGCATAACACCCTCAAGGTCCATCCATGTTGCTACACAACCCATAACCTTTTAAGACACAACACTTGGTGACCACTTAACTCCTAAGAGCAAGCTGGCAATAAACTTCCCAAGTTAGGGGCACATGTCTTATTTCACTCAGTCTGTAAGTAGGCTCACAAGATCAGCCCTGTTTTCCCAGGTAAGATTATTCCTCTCAATTACTGGAAGGTAACGGAAGAAACAGAGCTGGTGTCATTAACAACCCTAGGCCCTTGACTTAGTTCAGAGAATGGAACTGAACACTCATTTTTTTGCCATTGTGGAATGGGTTTTACCTAGTAACAATGTTGTACATAATTATAAGATTTCTATAATAGTCTATCTAACTCCGAATACACTATATATATCATATAGTTGACATCTACACAGCATCTAGCCCAGCATCTGAAAGGGGACAAGAATAGGAGAATAAACAAGAGGAGGGGCCCAAAGGAAAGTTCACTTTTATTTTATTTATTTTTTTTAAATGTTTTATTTATTTCTAGGAGAGAGAGAGAGAAAGAGAGAGACAGCGTGAGCAGGGGAGGGTCAGAGAGAGTGGGAGTCACAGACTGAAGCAGGCTCCAGGCTCTGAGCTGGCAGTCAGCACAGAGCCCGATGCAGGGCTCGAACCCACGAACCGCGAGATCATGACCCAAGCGAAAGTCAGACGCTTAAGTGACTAAGCCACCCAGGCACCCCGGAAAGTTCACTTTTAAACCGTTTTTCAAATTTGGCTATATGATTATAGGTTCCAGCCAAAAAGGTTTCAATCTTTGCCTTAATATGAACAGTGAAGATTCCAGGAGACAGAGGATTTTAGGGTCAATTTTAAAAGTTTCTAGATCTGTTGTCTGTTTTATTTCAGTCTGAATCCTATACCCCATTCAAATTTTAGGCCATTCACTGCCACAAAGAATTTTAAAGCAGAGTCAATCAGTGTACTTCAATCTTAACATTTATTAATTGCTTTCTGCAATCATTTTACATGCACTAACCCACTCAAACCTCATAAAACTCTGTGAGGTAGGTGTCATTATCATTTCCACTTTATGGATGAGGAAGTTGAGGCAGAGTGTAAGTAACTTGACCGAGAAGTCACATCTAGTGAGTGACAGAGCTCATGCCCGGGACTCAGGCCCAGGCAGTCTGACTCTGGAGGGCACACCTGCAGCCGCCACCACGCTACACCGGCTCTGGATACTTAGTTATCCCAGTCCGCACCCCCACGTAATTTGTTTGTTAAAACAACTCTTAGATGTTTAAGTGTTTGGTACCCTTGTTTTGGATGATTACCTATTACCCACTGAAAGTTGTCAACTTTGTTTCTAAAAGTTTCAAGCTTGGTTTTAAAACTCATCTTTTTCTTCCCTCTTTTTCACAAGAGACAGTTGTTTGAATAGTAGCCTTTTCAGAAACAAAATAAGTGTAGGGGCGCCTGGGTGGCTTAGTCTGTTAAGCGTCCAACTTTCGCTTAGGTCATTATCTCGCGGTTCGTGGGTTCGAGCCCCCCGTCGGGCTCTGTGCTGACTGCCAGCTCAGAGCCTGGAGCCTGCTTCGGATTCTGTGTCTCCTTCTCTCTCTGACCCTCCCCTGCTCACGCTCTCTCTCTCTCCCCTAGAAATAAATAAAACATTAAAAAAATAATAAAAAAAAAGAAACAAAATAAGTGTAGAGTTACTTTTGTGAGGACAAATGGGAGAGGACTGTCCTTGCACAAGCTGGGCCCGCATTCCAGTACCTTGTTCTTAACAGGTGTCAGTCGCCAGCATGCGAAGGCAGTCTTTTTCAATGAAAAAAAGATAAAATGTGTTTATTTCTACACATTAAAATCTTCTTATAGAACAAAGGATAGCTTTTATTTTTCTTACCTGCCATTTTCCTCATCAGTACATAATTTCCTCTCATTTCTTCCAAGTTTGATGTGAGACTAGCCTTTTCACATTTGATACCCTTAGGGAAAACTAGGAGAGAGAAGTAGATGGGAAAGCATTCAGCAATTATGTCTTAACTTAGGATATTTTAACAATTGCGGTAGCTTCTATCATGCTCTTTTCTCCAGCTTCTGGGTCTATGAGGAGGAGAAGAAACTCATCTGCAATAACATTTTTTCTTCCCATTATTACTTCTTGCATGGGGTAGTAAAATTTTTTTTGGTAAGCACCTCACTTTGGAGATAAGGAAAGGAACAGCGAGTTCAGGCTATATATTTTCCTAGAGAACATTATTTTGACTTTCTGCATCACATGAAAGATAAGCTAAAATTATACTCTGTTTAAGTTTTAAATTAGTATATTTTGGCTCAAAATTTGCTATAAATTTTAGAACTTTCTATTGTGTCACAGTGACCCAGACAGAAGACTTTTTTTTATTCCTAAAGACTATTAATCTCATACGTCCAAATATATTTCATTTGCGGTTCAACAAATGAAAATTAGATGCTCTTACTGGGTTTAGGGGTGAATGAGGCAATGAGAATAAGCTGCTTTTTAAATAACAGCTTCAGAGAGATGGGACAGGGGGCCTGAAGGGTGGAGAAAGGAGCAGTTAAAGAAGGCTGAGCCTAGAGGCAGAACTGTTACACTCCATATCTTGTTTGTTGAGATGATATTCAGAGAACCAAATCCACCCTGTTCGCTTATTCTCTGACAACAAGCCAAGCAACTGAAAACAGTCCACGCTTAGCTAAGTCAAAGCCCAAGGGGTTACTGGCATCACAAGCCTCCCCCACCCGCCTAGAGCATGAGACTGTCTGCAAAAGAAGAAGGGAAGGGCGGTGCCACCACTTTGTGTCCACCGAACTAATAAACACACCTCTTTCCCTCTTCTAAAGCCTTGTCAGAAAGGAGGTGCAACTCAGTCGAAGCATCTCCAAATTACTGTGGCCAGTTTACCAGCGCTCTGTAAAATTATGGCCCTGGCACAAAGAAACTCAGGGTCATTGCTTATCATGAGAATGTGGTCAAAGGGAGAATTTTCTTCTGTTTTATGAATAAAGAGCATATTAAGAAATTAGATAATTTATGTATTTGAGCTTAATTCTAGATAATGCATTATTTCTTAGGAATAGGCTAATAAAGCATTAAAATTTAAAATTAAAAAATTAAATCTCTAATAAATTAAATTTAAATAATTATATTCTATTATCAAAAGTAG
>NW_027527549.1:6215290-6238197 GCF_008692635.1 Crocuta crocuta | reverse complement strand
AGAAATACATTTAGAAAACCTGTTATTTATTTATTTATATTTAAATGTTTATTTATTTTTGAGAGAGAGGGGCAGAGAGAGAGGGAGACAGAAAATCCAAAGTGGGCTCTGCACTGACAACAGCGAGCTGAGCCCAATGAGAGGCTCAAACTCATGAACCATGTGATCGTGACCTGAGTTGAAGTTGGATGCTTAACCAACCCAGCTCCCCACTGCCACTTGTTTTTTAATTAAAAAAAAAAACAACAAAAACACCTCTGGGTAAATGATAGTAAAATCATATCACACACAAAAAGATTTTTTCTAAGAGAGTAGAAGGCTACATAGCCTTACCAAGTTAAAGATCAAAAAATATGAAGGCTAAGAGAAGCTGTTGTGTTTTTGTTGTTGTTGTTGGTAGTGGTGTTTTTTTGTCAGTAGAAATTGACTCTGTGGCTAGGGTACTGAATTTTAAATTATGGAAATCAGTATTATGTTGATAAACCAGAAATGTCAGAGCATATTCTACTAAGTCAAAGAGATATAAAAATTATGAAAGGAACGTGGATAATCTGATAGAGCTCTGTGTATTTTGTTGGGCTAATAAATAGAGAACAATTTAAGGTGAATAAAACCGATGGGGTCTCTCAAGCTTCTAATGTTTTCAAAATGTATTTATCTTACACTTAAAACTTATAGTAATAATACTTTAAGTTCTGATTATTTTACTTTAAAAAGGAGTAAACATTTGAGGACACAATTCTGTCCCTCTACAGCAGGAAGAACCCACCCTTTAACTGTGTGAATAAGTTAACCAGAATCATTGCTTGCTGTTCAGAGAGCAGTTGATATAACCTTCAGGTCAACTTGTGCTTTATGGTACACTAAGCTCTTGACACTTGCCTCTATAAACTGGAGACAGATTTGTTATTCGTATTACCAAATATTGACTGCAAACGTTAAAAAAGGGAACCTCCCTTATAGCATTACAGAATATTAGAGCAAAAGAGAACTGAAAGATCATCTTGAGTAAGCCACCATTTTATAGACGAGGAAACTGAAGCACAGAGTGACTTGCTGAGGTCTCACTGAGCTGGGGCACAGCCTGGCCCAGGGGTTAGTTCCCTGGACTCTCACCCAGGCTACTGTATGGACACCACAAGGCCTCTCTTGCATCACTTGGTGAATGAGAGTGTTAAGAATTGGAAAGATAAAAATGGAAGAGACATCAAGGAGCTCAAAATCTAATGGGGGGAGGAAGCATTATATTGTACTCTGTACATTGCTGCTAGAATGGTCTTTCTAAAAAGATCATTAGTCTGTCCCTGCAGTGGCTCCTCTTTGCCTGTAAGGAAAACCCTCTTGCTTGTCCTCCAACCTCTTATCTATCTGCACCTATGCTGATTTTCAAAATCAGCCATAGAGGACCAATTACTTTTCCCTAAACATGACATGCTGCTTCATCCTGCCACACCTTTGCTTGTGCTGTCCTTCCTCTGCCTGCAGAGCCCTTCTCTATTCATCCTCTAGGAGGGTTTTCTCCCTTATAACATCTCCTTATGTTACTCTCCTCCAATCTCCAATCTCACAGGTAGAATTAGCCACCCCCTTCTTTGTTTATTGTCCACTGTGTGCTGCCCATACTTCTCCCACAGCAACTGTGTTACTCTGTACCATTGATTTCTTAAAAATAAATAATGTATTTGCTATTTACATTTATGTCTTTCTCTACTCATTGAAGGTAAGCTCTTTGATGGTAGGACCATCTTCTTTGTACCTTTAGAACACAGCCCAGCATCTGGCTCATAAAAGCTCTGTTGAATGGGCTGCCCATAAGGGCCTTGCAAAGTACTATGGCAATGTAGTGCTGAGCCTGGAGGAGTCATTCCAGGACATGAAGCCTAGGTGCCAAGTCTTAGATGATCAGTACTCCATCAAGGCACAGGGCAGGGATTGGTTCATATCTGGTGGCAAGAATAGAATGCACAAAGGTACAAAGGCCTGAGAAATGATGGAAAAGATGGTACATTTGATACATGGTGTTTGTTGTTAAACTAGAAGAGTCTACAAAAGTCAGCCAGGACCTGTGTGTGAAAATCCTGGTAATCCATTCAAAGAAAGGAATTTTGATTGTATTGAAGGAAGAGCTGTGAAGGTACGTATTCCAGAGTATGAATGATTGGATTTGCCTGCCAAGAGAAAGGGCAGTGCAGCAACTGAGGAGAGGTGGCTCTAGAGAGGGTGGGACTGGCATCTCTGAGCCCCTGTATGACACTGTTGATCTGAGTGCTCGAGAACTGAGAATGGTCCTGGTGAGAAGTGAGAACGCCTGAAGCAAGGCAGTGAAGGTGGAGACAGACAATGATTGGGCAAGCACAGCAGTGTTGGAACAGTGAGTGAGGACTGGTTGAAGATGAAGAATGAGGAAAAGGGGAGAGTCAAGAATAATTTCAAGCACTTATTTTGAATGTTGAAATGGATGGCAGTGTTCTGATATGGAAAGCAGGAAGAAGAGGTTTTTGGAAAATAACATTAAGTTGAGTTTGTGACACTTGTGAGATACTTACATGAAGATACTGAGAAAGCAATTGGAATTCTGAGTCTTATATTCAGGAAAGACTCTAGTCATGAGGATATCTAGTAGATAACTTAGTCCACAGGTGAGGTTGAGATCATGTGGAGATCCTGAGAGTGAAGGAAGAAGGTCTAGGATGAGGCTTTTGGGAAAGGAGGAGAGAGAGAAGGTGATTTTAAGGACTAAATTGAAAGACCAAGAAGTAGGAACAAATCCAAAGTGGAGTCATGGAAGCCATAGGCAAAGTTTATTAACAGGGAAGAAAAAAATTAATGGTGTCAAAACCAAAGAAAGGATGAGGATAATGAAGAATGAAAAAGAGTCCTGGAAGAGCTATAATATAAGGCTGTAAACATACTCACTGGGGGCTGGAGGAAGTCCAGAATAAGCCAACATCATCACTGGGCCAGTGAATCAGAGACAATGACTCCTGTTTCCTAGTCTCATCCAGTTTATAAGCCTGAAGTTGGCTTATAGTAGGATTTATGCTAAATAGCTTCATCTATTTAGTTAGGGTTAGTGAAACTGAGGTGGTTGGGCCATCTCCACCAAGAACTTGAGAAAGAACTGAAGAGCTTTCATGTTAATTTTCTTCTTCATATGTATGAGTTGGGGGGTAGATTAAGGAGGTAGCTGATGAAAGAAGTAAAAGGAAAACATGAAAAGGAAGGGGAAATAAGTACTTGGTCTTTAAAAAGGTGATGTGCCAAACAGTAGTTCCAGAACTCTTTATTCACCTGCCTCTACCTACCCTAGGGTCTATTTATAGGAAAACTATCATAGTAATGCAATTGCCATATAATTTGTTCCAAATTCCTCAAAATTGTTTTACTAAGGGATTTAGTAAGTGTTGGGATATGAAGTGTGGTTTACAGGGTATCTTGAAATTGAGAGTACAGAAATCATAAGGAAGTGCTTAGACATTTTCAGAGCAAATTAAGAACGCTATGACATACAAGCACATCTCAGTGGACTCATGTGACCAAGGAGGGTATATATAAGCTTGGGTATTGTGGAATTCACACAGGGAGTCATATGGGGCATGATCTGTGCACTGGTCATGTACAGGAAGACCAGGTATCAGACCACACAGTTTGGAGGTTTTTAAGAGACAACCCCCTATCCCCCAAAATGAAAAAATAAACAATCCCCCCAACAACCCACAGATAGTTTGAAAAGCACTGCTTTAGATCACAACTCATTTGTAAGACTTCTTATACTTAGTTTGGGATAAGCTAGTTGACAGCTTGAGCACACAACAAAAAATTTAGATGTAAAGTGAAAGGAAATTAGAAGTCATTGTAGAAGATGCAAATTGCTGCTGGAAATGTCCAAAGTTACCTTCTAAAAAGAACTTCTAGATGAAGGCTAGTTTATTTTTTGCACTGTTTTGTTCATTACCATATCCCCAAGGTCTATAATAGTCCCTGGCACGTCGTGGGCATTAAGAGTCTCTGTTAAATATTGAATTAGTTGTTCTAACTACAGCGTACTGAAATGGACTGAGGAGGAGAAAGACTAGCATTAGAAAATGTGGCTAGGAGGGGTGCCTGGGTGGCTCAGTTGGTTAAGTGTCTGACTTCAGCTCATGTCATGATCTCACAGTTCATGGGTTCAAGCCCTGTGTCAGGCTCTGTGATGACAGCTCAGAGCCTAGAGCCTGCTTCAGATTCTGTGTCTCATTCTCTCTCTCTCTGCCCCTCCCCTGATCACGCTGTCCCTCTCTGTCTCACAAATAAATAAATGTTAAAAATTTTAAAAAGAAAAGAAAATGTGGCTAGGAGAATTTAAAGACAGTCTAAATATAGGTTGATGGGACTAATCAGCCTACTGGGCACAGGAATAAAGAAAACGCAAATCTAAGAGATATTGGGAGGATCCTCCAGTTTTTCTCATCTCAGTAGGCAGCACAGCCATCCACTAAGGTCTAATTCAAAAATCTGGGGTTATCCTTGACTCTTCCATTTGTCTTTGCCCCAGTATTCAGTCACTCTCTGAGTCTTAAATATCTTCTTTTTAAACTTTATTTATTATTTTGAGAGAGAGCAAGAGAGAGACACAGAGAGAGAGAGAATCCCAAGGAGTCTCTGCACTGTCAGAGCAGAGCTTGACTTGGGGCTCGAACCCACAAACTATGAGCTCATGACCTGAACTGAAACCAAGAGTCGATGCTTAACTGACTGAGCCACCCAGGTGCCCGCTTGAATCTCTTTTTATTTTGACTTCTCCTGTTCACACTGCTTCAGTCCAAGTTGTCCTTTTCCCAGGACATTGGCAAGAGCTTCCTCAATAGTCATCCTGTCCCAGTCTCTTCCCCATTCAACCATTCTTTCAAAATTGAAATTCTGGTGTTTTTGCTTTTTTGTTTAAAACCCTAGGATGGCTCCTGATTTACTTTCTAAGCCTATGCACTACCTAAGCTCCATGGTAGGACAGCTCCCTACAAGGCTCTATATGATAGCACCTGTCTCACACTCCAGCCTTTTGTTCTGTTCCTTACCAGGTGATCCTTAACTCTAATCAACACTAAACTACTTGCAACCCCGGCCTGTAAGTGTGTGCCTGCTGGTTTGTGCCTCTGTGCTGTTGCTTATGCTATTCCTTTTGCTGGGACCGCTTTCCACCCCTACATCTGCTTACTGCTCCCTCTGTGGCAGTTTTCTTTTACTGTTGTAACAGATTACCACAAACTCAGGGGCTTAAAAATGACAAAAATTTATTATCTTACGTTTTTAGAAATCAGAAGTCTGAGGTGAGTTCTGTGGGCCTAAAATCTCATAAGAGCTGTATACCTTCTGAAGGGTCTAGGAAAGAGTCCGTTCTTTGCTTTTTCTAGGTTCTAGAGGCTGCCCATAGATTTTGGCTGATAGCCATCTCATTCCTCTGTTCCCATTGTCACATCTTCTCTGGCTCAGACACTCCCACCTCCCTTTTATATAAGGGCACTTGTGATTACTTTGAGTCTACCTAGATAATCTGTAATCTTTCCATCTTCCCTGAATTTAATCACAAGTGCAAAGTCCCTGTCACTAAGCAAGGTAACAAAGTCACAGATTTGGGACATTGGGCGTCTTTGGGGAGCCGTTATTCTGCTTACCACAGAATCCAACTCTAGATGATTTCTTAAAGCTCAGCTCAGATATCACTTTTTCTCGGAAGCATCCTCTGCTATCCTTCCACCTAGAGCCAGTCACTCTCTATTTTGTATATACACGCTACCATCACTGCATGGATTAGCTTGTATTGCATATATTAGTTATTTGAACATGTCTACACTCTACTATTCTTTGAGCTGTTGAGGGAGCAGCTTATTTATCTTTGTACCACTAGCACCTAGCACAGTGCATGACATATAATAAATATGAGCTATGTTTATTTTGTAAAAATGAATGTGCCAGACATTGTGAGGACCTGCCCCCACTTTTACTTCCTCTTGAGTCACATGGACTTTCTAATTAACCACTCTTGATCATGCCATGCCTTTCCCATCCTCATCTCTCTGTCATGCTCTTCTTTTAACTTTTCTGTTTTACGAATCCTTATTCATTCTTTAAGGCACACATTTAAAAAACTTCCCTCTGTGATACCTTTAGTGATCTCTTCAAGACAGAATTAATTCTCCTCAGTTGGGCTGCTAATATATTTTGTAAATATCTGTATTTCATATCTCACATTGTGATTTGCTTGGTTATATACACATCTGTTCCCCCACAAGAGTGTGCAAGGGCCCTATCTTGTTCATACCAGTGCTAGGTGCATCACAAGGGTGCAATCATTTTTATTAAATTAAACTGAACATATGAACAAATGAGCATGGAGGGGATGAGCATGGAAGGCAATAGGAAGGAACCCTTGAGATGCCCTTGAGAATAGGTAAGGAGGAAGGAGGAGACTGAGAAGAGTGTTGCAAAGAGTGTTCAGAAGACTCAAGGAACCAGGCTGTGATGAAGACTGGAGTCAGAATGACTGTCTTCTAATTAAAGAGGAGAGTGTGAGCAACACACCAAATGCCACTGAGAAGCTGACCCGGGAAGTCCATGAAAAAGGCTGTTGGATTTGACCTTTAAGAGAACCTAAGGGCTTCAGGAGGCACAGCTTTAAGAGGACTCAGCCAGGGTTCTGGGTCTGTTCCTGCTTTTAGGTCAGGAGAGGAAGGATCTCCAGAAGATAAAGGAGGAAAAGGAAAACCAGATTTATTATTTGATCACCCTGCCTGAATGCCTGAGGACATGAACACCACAGCACAGCCCAAGTCAGGTTGAAAGACTTGGTTCTTTCTTTCTTTCTTTCTTTTTTTTTTTAAATGTTTTTATTTATTTCTAGGAGAGAGAGAGAGAGACAGCGTGAGCAGGGGAGGGTCAGAGAGAGAGGGAATCACAGACTCTGAAACAGGCTCCAGGCTCTGAGCTGGCAGTCAGCACAGAGCCCGATGCGGGGCTCGAACCCACGAACGCGAGATCATGACCCAAGCAGAAGCCGGATGCTCAACTACTAAGCCATCCAGGCGCCCCAAGACTTGGTTCTTTCATCTGATACAGAGGGTTCAAAGTGCTGGGAGACGCCAGTGGTTCTCAAGGAATATAGGGACCAATTTGACGCATTCCTTATAATAACCAGAGATTTTCATCTACAGGGCACAGTTTGGCAGCCTAAGGACATTTTAGAATTCAAGGCAAATGTCTAGTCTGGCTACAGACTTGAGAGGAATTTCTTTGCCATGGAGATTTTCTGGATATTGGGATTTCTCTTTACGAGGCATTCTCTGACCCAGCTGACCATTATTCTCTATGCCTCTGCCTCTCTTGAACCATGTTCTCTTGTCTTCTACCAAAACTGCCTTTTCCAGGGGCACCTGGGTGGCTCAGTCAGTTAAGCATCCAACTTTGGCTCAGGTCACGGTCTCATGGTTTGTGTTTGAGCCCCGTTTCAGGCTCTGTGCTGACAGCTTGGAGCCTGGAGCCTGCTTCAGATTCTGTCTCTCTCTCTCTCTGCCCCTCTCCCACATTCTCTCTCTCTCTGAAAAATAAATAAACATTAAAAAAAACCCTGCCTTTTCCAGCCTATGTCCTATTTGGCTAAACTTTATGGCCAGCTGTCTGTCCTGATCCAGACTAAAATTAAACTAGACAAATTCTTATGGCTGCCATCTTTCTGGATTTTTTTTTTCCACGTTGATTTCATTTAGCATTTAGTTCTGTGATCTGCTTCTGCTGTGTCTTAAATTAATTTACTCTGGTCTGACAGTTTATGCATTCTCAACAGGAGTAAGAATGGTTTTTAGGGGATGATAAACAATTTAACTTTTTAATTTATAAATTATAGATGTAAACACAGAACATAAACTGATAAAACAATGTCTTTGGTATTAAAATGTCATGGAGGAAAACAGTGCCTGACAAGGCTCCTTAGGAGGGCAAGAATGAAAAAAAAATGGTCAGAAACACCATGTTAGGTAATGAAGCTGAAATTGAAGCCATAAGAGAAACACAGGAAGAGTGCATGTTGAGGAAACAGAGGCAGTCAAGGCTGGTTACTTGACTGAGTGAATTATGGAGAAGATTCCAACCCAGCAAACAAATCTTGAGCATTTATTATGTGCCATGAGTTCTGTGAAACCCTTTCACATTTGGTAGCAGAAACCTTCTCCTTATTTGAGTCTCAGTGAAGGTGTTTCTTGCAGGAACAACAGCAACATTTTCTTTTCTTTTAAATATTTTTTTTAAATATTTTTTTTATTTATTTCTAGGAGAGAGAGAGAGAGAGAGACAGCGTGAGCAGGGGAGGGTCAGAGAGAGAGGGAGATACAGACTCTGAAATAGGCTCCAGGCTCTGAGCTGGCAGTCAGCACAGAGCCCGATGCGGGGCTTGAACCCATGAACCGCGAGATCATGACCTAAGCGAAAGTCGGACGCTTAACCGACTAAGCCACCCAGGCACCCCCAACAGCAACATTTTCTATTGAGACAGTAGTCCACCGACCTGCCCTCTGCTTCATATCTTTTATGCTAATCACACACTTGGAGGTAACTCCTCATTCACATTTTGCAACATAAGAAAATGAAAAACACAGCGCGGCTTGTGTTTGTAGAAGCTCCTTTCATGGCAGCCTTTCAACGGGTTGGGCAATTTAAAAGATGCAATTGTAATCATGACTAACTCATTAAGATGCTTGAGGGAAATCTGAACATCCTTAACCTACTTTTGAAAAGAGGCAAGGAAAATACAGGACTGGGAATAATCCAAGGAAAACAATTTCAAGTCTTTGAACAATAGACAGATTCTAGACCCTCCTTAGCTGGGCTTGAAGTAGGCTAGGACACAAAACGAAATGCTACTTAAAGGAAGCCCAGCAAGCATTTGTGTCTACTTGCTCTTCTAGAGTATGACCTTTCCTCAGTTGGTTGTTTTGGCTCTGAAAATACTCTTCTTTGTTCTCTCATACAATTCAGTAGGAATTTACCACCAAGTCTTTTCATTTTATCTTAGTCAGATACTTGTGCTGTGTATTCATCTCCTGTACTTGACTCCTGAGTTTTCCTTCTCTCCTGCTTTCCTTCTCTTATCATGAGTGCTGAAGCAGGGATGACGTCGTTGGGGTGGAAAGCTGACGGGGTAAGATGGATGAGCCAGTGTCCACTTAGAATCTAGAGCCAACTCTTGGCAGCTTATCCATGGTAAATCTTGTTTTCAGCTTCTTGTTGACTTTATCACCCACTTTGTGTGCTTAGCTCTCTGATGGATGTTATCATCAGCTCTGTTTATTCGCAATGCCAAGAGCACCAGTTGAGCAGGGAAAAATTCAGGAAAACCTACTCTTCAAGTGTCAAGTTGACCAGCAAAAAAGAAACATCATTGTTTTGTTGAATTTGGCATTGTTTTAAAAATGAACAATCATTTATATTTTGTCAAATTACATGTGCCCGTAGTCACGGCCTTATTCCTCCTTTCTGGTTATACTTTCGACTCCAGAGGGAAAAGTAGAAAGGAAGGGAAGATTTTTAAAACGCAGCTTTGAGTGGGACTCTTGACCAAGGTAAATGTGTGACTTTAGGGGATAGGGAAGCATGTCTGCTTAGGTGCTTGCAACTGAAAGAGACCATTGACGATAAGGAAAATAGAAGCAAGGGACACTGGTGGGTAAGGTAATTAGACAGCTTTTCTAGAACTGGGTCATTTTCACATCATAGCTTGTAAGTTCTTGGAACATCTAACATACTCATTCAAACAATTCTTTCAATATGGTACATATTTGTAGGCTGCCTTAGAAATCAGGACGCCCTGAACTTAATCCCTATGGTGACATTGACTGACTCTATAACTTGCAGCCTTTTCATTTCTCCAAGATGGCATGAATAATGAAAAACATAGAGGCTTTGGAATTATTACAACATGGAACCATCTGCCCATACCATTTATTAGCTTGTTGACCTTGGCTAAGTTGTTTAACTTCTTTGAGCCTCAGTACTTGTATTTGCATGGCTTAAAAGTTTGTTGTTGTTGTTTTTTTTTTTTAATTTGAGTGTAGTCAACATGCAATGTTACATCTTTATTTGTTAAATGGAGATAAAGACATCTACCTTGCAGGAATGCTACGAGGATCTAATGGATAATGTATCTGAAATACCTAGCAAGTGGTAGTCACTCATAGGGATATCTGCACCCAGAGATGGGAAAAGGCTAGGTGACAAAGGGCCTGGGGGTTCTGAGCTCATTAGATGCTTCCTTAACATTATGGTATCATGAGAGAATGGAAAGAATGCAGGCTGGTCACTTAGAAATCCATGCCTGTTTTTTTTCTGGTTACCACAGCAATCAGAATATACAGGGGAAAGGTGAAGAGGGAGGGAGGGAGGAAGAGAGGGAGGAGGGTGTGAGAGAGTGAGAACAAGAGAAGAATGGAAAGGATCTATTCTTCCAAATGCAGACTCTCCAGCAACCTTCAGCAGTAGGCCAGGAAGGAAAGGTAAATGGCTGCCTGCTGGTGGTATGCCCACCAAGCCAAACAACCAAAGTGATTCCTGCTCAGTCTCCACAGATGTTGGTCCTTAGCTTTGGATAAGTCCTTTGGGACTGATTCTGCCAAAAGCAAGAGAGGCAGCTGCTTAACTGCCCAGTCCATGGAGCTGACTAACTGGTATGTCATCAAAGAAAGAGAGAGTCATGGAAAATAAAAGCCTGTGGTTCAACCTCTCAGAGAGTCAGGTGGCTGTGGGGTGGCACGTTTGACTCTTGCTGATTAACAAAGTTTGTCTTTATGTCCGCCTCCTCTTTGCCTGCCTACCCACTGGGTGGTGGCTGGGTAGGCCGGGAGTGCCTACCTAAATCGCTAATCAAAATAATCACTGAGTGTGGGCCACGTACCCAACATTCATTAACACGTCTATATTGAATGTTTCATATGAGAATGACAAAAATAATAAACAGACTTTGACCACGCACTCCAGAAGGTCCCAGTATCACAGTCATATGTTGCATTAATTGTTAAAAGGTATTTATCCTATGCAGAAACCAATGGTAGACGGACTCAGGGAAAGGCACAGCAAATCTGAAAAAGCCTTCACAGAGGAGATGACATTTGACCTAGGCCTTGAGCTAAGATTCCACAGATCAAGGGGAAGATAGGGTGGAGGAGGGAAGGCAGTAAAGATATCCAAGGCAAAGGAAAGTGCATGTGTAGAGGTGAAAAGCACATGAGCACACAGCGTATCTGGAGACTGACTGGCCTATGGTTTGATGTTCTTGAAACACTGGCTGTGTAACACAGGGGCAGATAGAGCAGGTAAATGTGGCCCAAATGCTAAGAGTTTTCTGTGTCAGCCTATGGAGTCTGATTCTAGCTACTATATGGAATGGGAGCCACTGGTGGGTTTTAAGTACAGAGCGCTGGGGTTATCCTTACATTTTGGACAGTCTTGTGGGATGCAGTGTAGTGAATGTATAAAGGAAGGTGAGACTGAAAGTTGGGCAACCGTTAAGAAAATCATCAATTGTGTCAGATGCTGAAAATGGTGAAGGATTTGGCAGTTGAAGGTCTCAGGTGACATCCAAAAGTAATTCCACTTATAAATTCCATTTAAGCGGAAACCATGTTACTAAGCCAGTGGTTCTCAAAGTGTGGTCTCCAGACCAGAGGCATCAGTATCACCTGGGAACTTGCTGGAAATGCAGATTACCCAGGCTCATCCCATACCCCACCTCAAAACTCTGGGAGCGGAGCACCACAATTTGTATTTTCACATGCCCTCTGGGTGATTCTGATGCATGCCAAAGTTTGAGAACTACTGGCCTGAACAAATCTTTCTCCATCTCTGCTCTAAGCAGTCCTCACCAGGAGCCAACTCTCCCAATAACTGAGCTGAAGCCCTAAATACTTGTCAACATCATGGTTTCTCAGCCCTTTGCATACACCATTCCCTCTGTCAGTGGTAAGCTCTCCCAACTCTCTCTCTCTCTCTCTCTCTCTGAATATATGCATAGATAGTCTCTACCTGGCAATATTGAATGCACTGTTCAAGGCCTAACTCAAAAGCCACTTTCCTAGGAAGTCTTTCCAATTTCCTCCAGGAAGCTCTTCTATGGATCCTGCTGCACATATTTCTACAATGGCATTTATTTTATTGTGTTATTTTGTTTGGTTTACTGTCTTCCCCACTAGCTAGAAGCTCTTGGGAAGAAGGGACAGCCTTGTTCATCTCTATTTCTCCATTGTTTTCACATAGGAGATGCTCAATAAATGTAGAAACAGAAAGCTATAATGGGTTGAGGAAGTAAGAGCAGCAAGGGAGAAACTACTCTTTTAAGAGGTTTATGAGTGAAAGGAAAGAGAAATGTGTCTGAGCCAACAATAGAAAGTAATTGTGTGTGTGCACATGCATGTGCATTAAGGCCAGAAGAAAATTGTTGGCTAAGGAGATTAAGCCAGTAGAGGGGAAGAAATGAGTGACAGTGACGGTGGGGGCAGATGGATACTGAATGGTGAGATGGTCTTGGAAAAGTCAGAAGGGGATGAAATCAATGGCGAATGAAGAAGGAGTAGCACTGGAAGACAGGAAAGACGTTTCTCTGAGATATAGGGCAGGAAGGAAAGGTGGGAACATAAAAGCTAAGTGGTGAGGTTAAGGGAGAGAGGTTGGGGGGAGTTCTTTGATGGTCTGCCAGTATAGAAACTGGGGAAGGCTAGGGACAGTTTTACAGGGGAGGGGATATTTGAGCTAAGAGATGTCTTTATTGAAGTGGGAAGTGAGGCCTTTTGCTGGGGAGGAAACAGGGAACAGAAAGAGGGAAAGAGGCCAGAGGAGAGTGGTAAAGGTCTGCACATGTCTTAGAGGTGGGGGGTGGGGTAGTGAGGTTAGAGAGCAGCAGTGTGGGGGAGGGGTATTTGGTGCTGGTCTGTTACAGCTGCCAAAGGCCCCGCGCATTCACTCCACTATCTTTGACAATGGAAGCGGTGTGGGTGGACTGTCTGCGGGAGCTATCTCTGCAGAAAGCATTTGAGTTCTACGTTTCATCAATGCTGGAATATAATGCAGACGATGACAATATTACATATGACAACTATGTAGCAACACAGGAAAAGATCTATGATCTATATGAATTAGCTGAGAAGGCAGGCTAAAACCTGTATGTATGTCATGATCACAACTATTTGAAAGGTGCATAGGAAGGAACACCTGAATAAAATCTACCAAAACGTTATTGGCAATGGTATTATAGGGGGTTTTCCTTTAATTTTTAAATATGTGTATATTTAGGGGCACCTGGGTGGCTCAGACGGGTAAGCATCTGGCTTCAGCTCAGGTCATGATCTTACAATTCATGGGTTCGAGCCCCGCATCGGGCTCTGTGCTGACAGCTCAGAGCCTGGAGCCTGCTTTGGATTCTGTGTCTCCCTCTCTCTGCCCCTCCCCTACTCGCACTCTGTCTCTTAAAAATAAACATTAAAAATTTTTTTAAAGTATGTATATATTTATATAAAAGTATGGAAATAAATAGAATTGGTTCTTTCCCTACTGCCTTTGTCTTTTATTTGGTACGTTTAGAAGAGAGAATTTAGAAATAAAAAAAGTAGTGTGGAACCAACCTGTAGAATTATCTGAGCTTCTCTCCTCTGAGTGGCAGGGGCAGGGAAATGAGGTCCTTGAGTCGTCCCATGGTTGGAAGAGGCTGGCAAGTGAGAGATTGGGCATCCTGCTGTAGGAGCACAAAGGAGGGATGTGATCAAGCCCTTGTTTCAGTGAACTTGGGAGGCCAGGCTTACAATAAACAATTAGTGGACAACTACTCCATGCTCAGGCAAGTAGTCTAAACAATGGGTGGAGCCAAAGGGCTGTGCCCTCAGAGACCTGCGGACTGGCAGACGGAATTCGCAGAAGTCACATATGGCACTGGAGGTGGTCAGGTGGACCTGGGCTGTGCCACTGCTTAGCAGCTGCGTGCCCTTGGTCAACTTCTGGGTTTCATTTTCTGCCTGTGAAATGGGAATAATAATACGTACTCATGAGTTGGTTGGGCCATTACAAATGATAGAGCAGGCGAAGTGCTTAATATAGTGCCCAACACACGGTAGGCGCTCCACTAATATTTCTTGCCATTATCATTATTAATGTGACTAATGTTATTATCATCCATAAATATTTATGATAGAGAAAACTGATTTGCATCGGGGAAGCTTTTAATTCTTTGGAGGGAATTCAGAGAAGTGTCCTCAGGGTGGTTGTCTGTCACCAATAGAGCAAAGCTCTGGGTTTACTCCAGGCCTTCAGGAGGGAAGAGGGAAATGTGCAAGGAGGAACTCCATGTTGGTTCTTCTTTTGCTCGTGTCTGTTCTACTTCCCCCCTTCTAAACAGGTGCATATTACTCCAGAGCACCCTTTCACCTTCCTCTCCCACTCTTCTGTTTTTCTTCTTTTCAAATCTTCGTACTTCCCTTTTCTCCTCAAAACCCTGTGCAGAGGACGTGTAAGGAACTATACCACTTTCTGCGTGTTCCAAGTTTGCTGTTTGAAACTTGAAGGGTCTCCCCGTTGCAGCACTTGGTGTTTACATAAGCCAGTCTGTGTTCCTGCTGCCCATTCCTCCACTTAAAAAAGTTCTACACCCCCAACTGCTGTTTTTCGTACATACTTTTAAACAATAGTCATCTGCAGACAGGCAGTATTCCAGACCATAAGAGTTCAATTAAGGAAGGTTCTTTTGAGGTAACCATATCTTGCAAAAGAAGCCAACAGAGGTGTGAACTGTCCACAGGGCCCTTCTAGGCAATGAGGTGTATTTTCCCAGACTCAGATGTAAATCTTAATGTGGGAACCATTCTGTCTTGCTAGCATCTGTTCTTCTTTTCTTGCTTAGACTTTTAGTAAGTAGGATAAAAGGGGAAAAGTCAAAGTTTTGAAAGAAAAGTGCTTAGACCAGGCGTCGAGCCAGAGAGCAGAGTAGTCCTATTTCACTATTCTTCGCAAAAATCAGAATGATTAAAAACCAAGTTGGTATCCAGATCAAGTACAACCACCCCTCACCTTCTGAATTCCAATTTTACGTTCCACCCCACATTCATGAGTAATAATGATGTACTTTCAGCTTTGTTCGAAACCCTATTTGTATATTTTACAAGGTCATTACCTTCAGCAATAGATACCTGCTCTGAGCCCAGCAATTACCACCTCTGTCTCTGCACACATTAGCACACATACACACCACTGATTTGTACTTTCCCATAAAATTACTCTTTCCCTTTTTAATTAGAATGTTTTCAGAAGCGAACCCTATCGTTAAGGCCATGTACGCTTCCATTATAAATACCTGTTGCCAGCTATTAATTATCTCCTGATGAATTACTTTAGATTTTTTTATGTTCACTTTTAAAAGTGAGATTTCTATTCCTTACTTGTGATGCCCCCATCTGCATACTTAGTTAACCGCTTTGAATTCCACAAAATAAAGAAACGCTCCCTTTTATTCTGCTTCAGGAGAGTTCGATGCGATCTGTACTCAGAATGAAGATTTTTTTTCAGACTTTAAGGTGGAAAATTTCTGTATGTCTGGACCTCACTGCTCAAGAATTTCTTGGCTAATTGTGAGGGAAGGACATAAGAATGTTGGGTAGAAACAATTGAATTATCTCTGGGAACAAACACCTTAACATTTCATAAATATCTATGGTTGCATAACCATTTTAGTGACTGAAGCACTGCGAGTCATCCAACAATACTGTGGTTTGATAATTACACAGTTGTAGATTTTTGCTGCTTTTGAACTTGGGGAGATGTACTGGTGCATACAGGTCAATCCTTATTTTGTGTCATTATATATAAAATGCATACATCCACTTAATAATTGAACTATAATATCTCCTAGCATAGGGCACTTAAAAGAAAATTTTAAGTTAAGTAATGCTACAGTGAGCATTCCTGTACTAGCTTACCTGCTTATCTCATGGACAGGAGAGAATTTGGGATTCCTAGTTAAGGAACCATTCATCCTGTAGTACAAACACACAAACAGTTCATTATACAAGGACAATCTTTTTTTTTTTTTTAACGTTTATTTACTTTTTAGACAGAGAGAGACAGAGTATGAGCTGGGGAGGGTCAGAGAGAGAGAGGGAGACACAGAATCTGAAACAGGCTCCAGGCTCTGAGTTGTCAGCAGAGACTGATGCGGGTCTTGAATCCACAGACCGCAAGATCATGACCTGAGCCGAAGTTGGATGCTTAACCAACTGAGCCACTCAGGTGCCCCTATACAAGGACAATCTTAAAATTTCCTCTTCTTGACATAAGTTAAAAATTTTTAATTTTTATTTATTTTTGAGAGAGAGAGAGACAAAGTGTAAGCAAGGGAGGGGCAGAGAGAGAGGGAGACACAGAGTCTGAAGCAGGCTCCAGGCTCTGAGCTGTCAGCATAGGGCTCAATGTGGGGCTCGGACTCAGGGGTCATGAGCTCATGACCTGAGTTGAAGTCGGACACTTAACCGACTGAGCCATCCTGGAGCCCCTTGACATCAATTAAATTGAGACACTCACATTCCTAAAAGGGTAAAAATATGTCAAGAAGCTCAGATTACAGTTTCTTATATTATTTATACCCTTAATCAGAGCAGAGACAGTTGAAGTTTCTGATTGGCTCCTAATTCTCAGAGCTCGTTTGAATCTTGAGATTAGCTCCTACCTTCTGGAACTTGTCCTGTTTGACTGAACCTGGTGGACCTCTCAGAATGTAGGACTTCAGGGGTACCTGGGTGGCTCAGTCGGTTAAGCATCCAACTTCAGCTCAGGTCATGATCTCACTGTTCGTGGTTTAGAGCCCTGCATCGGGCTCTACGCTGACAGCTAGCTCAGAGCCTGGAGCCTGCTTCTGATTCTGTGTCTCCCTCTCTCTCTGACCCTCCCCTGCTCACGCTGCCTCTCTCTCTCTCTCTCAGAAATAAATAAAACATTAAAAAAAAGAAGAATGTAGGACTTTATTGTGCACTTACTCCATGCTCTCTGCAAGACAAGAACCAACTACTGTGGGGTTTACAAACAAGAATAAGAGACACTTCCTGTGCTCACACTGTTTACAGTCCAGCTGTATAGGCCACCTCAGTTCATTCATATCTTGTAGGCTGGGGACAGGATGAAATGAAAGTGGCCTTAGAATGAATCACAATGCTCTCTACTTTCCCACAGCTCCACACTTTACCTCTGCTGTAGTTACGTTGTTTGTGGGTTGGCCTTCCTCAATGCACTGTAATGTCCAGAGAACAGGGGCTGTGTCTGATGCCTGTCTGTATTGCCACAGAGCCAAGGATATGCTTTGCAGAGGGGAGGCTCTCAAAAGATGTGTTTAAACCAAAGAATGTATTCGCTTGCTTAAGCTTCTTAATTACAGTGAGTTAGCTCGTTTTGTCCCAATATGGTGGACTTCACCAATATGATCAAGCTGCTGGCTCTCTGCCCAGAGGTACCCACACTAAAGATTGTTTAGAGTGTGCTTTATAACTGTTGTTATGTTTTAGGAAGAGACAGAAGAATGATACTGAAGAAGAAGTCAGGAATAGGGGTTTTTGTCTCAGTTGTCATTAATTACTTACTTGACTTCAGGCAAGGCACTTAAACTCTATCTCAGTTTCTTCATCTATGAAATGGGGGATAATAATGATTGGTTTGGCTGTTTCCCATGGCTACTTTGTGACTCAAATAAGATAATATACTTAAAAGTGTTCTGGAAAGCCTAAAGCACTGCACAAATGCAAGGTATTATTTTGCAAAGAAATCTTCCTCTTAATTCTTGCTTCCACACACATTTTATCACACATCTCTGGGTTCCTGGGTTATGTGGGAAGATGTGTGGAGTACATGTGTGGAGTAGTTCAACCTAGGCTTTAGGCTTGATAAGTACCCCCAGAATCTCGTCCTCAACGTCTATAGTATTTAACCGATTCAGCATATGTTTCTCTAAAAGACCTAGACAATTAGGCATCTCTCTCCAATTCATATAGATATATATGCCCCTCATTTAGCATTTATTCAAAGCATATACTATGTACACTTTATGTGTGCTACTGTGCTAGGAACTGGGGCAAAATGGACAATATAAGATCTCTGTCTTTGAGGGGTTTGGTAGCCTCTTGGATCTGAGAGAACAGACCTAAGAACAAGTGCCTAATTCTGCATTTCTTCTAGGAGGCAATTTTTACTTGAGTTTTAATTAGCAAAGACATTTATGCATATTTTTAGTTTTGACCAAAAGGAAAACTAGTGCTGACCCTTATTCATGTTTTTCTATTGCTAATGGTCTATAGATTTTAATTGAGCCCCAGAGTCTGAGGTTTTTTGTTTGCTTGTTTGTTTCAGATGAAAGTTTGTGGGATCCCATTTTTCTTTGATTCAGTGAAGTTGTGAAACTTTAAGAAACAGCAATGGCTCATTAGTTATGGGATCACCTGAATATTTTCCTGCTAACGTCTCCTATCAAGTAGGATTTGCTTTGACTAGAAGCACTGTCCTAGGGAAGGCCATTCCCAAGTCCAGCTGAGTAATCAAACTGTTGAGTACACTGGGGGCTGACATCTCCAGGTGGATTCTGGCATTTCATATTCTCGTCTGCTACTTGAGTTTTGAGACAGCATCCCATGACCCCTGGTTCCCGACAGGGATTAGGGAAATGGTCACCTAACTGCACACGGTAGAATTTAGTCTTAGCTTTGGAGGTAGGGCAACAGGAGAAAGTGTACTTCAGTGTAATTCCATCCTGCTAATCAGTTTGGGTCCTAGAGCAATCAGCAGCCACAGGGCCACCACACCTGAACGTAGCTTTCCCATTTCAGCTACATTGAGCTCTTGCCTGTTAATCTACTCTATGAAACCTCCTTTTCCTTCTCTTATATTTCCTATATGTGGGAAAAGCCCATCATGCTTCAAGAAACTGTGCTCATTGCTGATTCCTTGGCCTACATTTCCTCTCTCATCTAAACCATTACTAGTATAGGGAGCCCATCTTTTCTGCCTCTCCACAGCTCCTGCCCAAGTTCTTATCTTCCCACTTTAGAGAACAGGCCCAGGTCTTTATTGTTTGCCTGCCTCTATACCTGTTCCCTACATCTGAAATGTAGCCTTATACTTCTAAACATGAGAACTCTTTTCTTCTTTACCTGGTTAATCTTCAGTTCTTCGTCCAGCAGTTGAGGTCTTCCCAGAAACCATCCCTGCCCACTCCTAGGCTGGGACAGGACTCATTGTCCTTCTCTGTGAACCCACAACATTCTACGTGTCATGCTGGATCTTTATTGTTGGTTACTTATCTGTCTTTGTCCCTCAGCTACTCACACAGGATCTGGCCCATGTATCATCAAAATGATACACGATGGGTTGGACTGACTTGTTCTCCTCTCTGTCTTTGCCACCTCCAGCCTTTCCCTTGATTTTCAGCTCCCATTTTGTTTTGTTTTGTTTTGACTACTTTATATCCATAGCTTCCTTCAAAACATGTCTTTTATAACACCTCTTTGGTAATATCCTTCTCCTACTTTCATTCCTAACATTTATTCTTTATTCCTTTTGTCCTTATGGGAATGTGTGCAATAAGTCTAAAATTACAACAAATCCAACAAAAGTTATATGTGAGCATAATAGTTACTTTCCATAAAACAGTCACCTTGGGGTGCCTGGGTGGCTCGGTTGGGTAAGCAGCCAACTTCAGCTCAGCTCAGGTCATGATCTCACAATTCGAGCCCCACCTCAGGCTCTGTGCTGACAGCTCAGGGCCTACTTCGGATTCTGTGTCTCCCTCTCTCTCTGCCCCTCCTTGTGCTGTCTCTCTGTGTCTCTCAAAAATTGAATAAGCATTAAAAAAAAAAAACAGTCGCCTTGGGAAACTGCATACCTATTTTAATAATGTCATAGCCTCAGTCATTTACAGAGCTGCTCTTTGGGGATGAGTACCTTCACATTTTTCTGAATATATTTTAATAGTGACAAATCTAGTCTTTGCAGGTGATGTTTAAAATTTCTATAGAGCCAAGTCACCATGAACTATATTTAGCGAGTAGAGAATGCCCTAGCTATGGGTCAACAAGTAAAAGTTGTGTTATTTTCTTTCTCTGAACATATTCGCACAAGGGAAATTCCAAAGCTATTTTGACTAATTACGTTATTTTTGAAAAGAATTTCTAGCATCCCAAGGTGACTACTTCCAATAACAGTGCTTGCAAATCTATTATAAAGGGCTTATTCAAATCCAGGCTATAATAACACTGACTTGCACTTGTTTAGTGTTGTTTTACATTCTAGTTCAACATCTATTATGTGATAGACACTGGGAATGACTTAGGCTAGGGTCTTTGCCCATAAGGACCTCTTAATTAGTTGAGAAAACAGAAATACCAGCAGTCCTGTGTAAAAAATAGACATTGCCTTAAGATAAGGAAGCAGTACAGTGGAGAGACTGTCCGTGAGGGGTAAGAATTTGTTACAGTGTCAGCAAAGCCTTCTCAGGACTGAAGGATTAATGATGATTAGAACTTCACTAAGAGAAGGAGGGACGGGGTGACAGGAGTCCTTCCAGGCCCAGGGAACAGAAGGTACAGAGACTGAAACAAGAAGATATGTTTGGGGGACTCTCAAGTCACTCAGTACTGTTATTGTGTAAAGTTCACAATGGGGGCAGACAGGACGGGAGATGAGGCCCAATGAAGTCAAGGCCTTATATTTACTGCTTGTAAAATTTTGGTGTTTATCCTGTAAGGTACAGGGAGATGCCCCGTGGGTAGGATTCTCCTTCCCAATAGGATCCTAAACTCCCCCATCCAATGAGTCACATTGTTGCACACACCCTCCCCCCACTCGTGTTCCCCCCCAAGATTATCTCAGATCCATCTCTTCCTTTCTCTTCTGCCATTTACCTCATTGGTTGCCGCCTCCATCACCCCAGGCCTGGAATGTTTCACAAATTCCTGACTAGCCCTTGGACTCCAGTTCATCTTTTGCTCCTGACAATCAACTTTGCACAGGATTATCAGAGCAACTCTTCTTTCCATCAGGTCTCACTCCTGTTCAAAAGCCATCAACGGTTTTCTATGCTCGAGGGATGACTGCTCTTCCCCCTTTTCAGCTTGTCCTTCAAGATCTTACTAATCTGGTCCCAGCTCCCTTTTCCTGCTGGACTCCTGTAAATGCAAATAGTGTCAGAACTCATCTTATTCCCTTATCTGTACCTTTACGTTTATGGTGGCTTGTCCTCTGGGATGCTACAACCACACCAACCCTTCTGTTCGTTTTCAGCTCTTTTCTTACAGATAGTAAGCTCATATGTACCCATGTTTGATCACATCCCCCACTTTCCTGCTCTGGAATTAACCACCATTCTGGTTATATTCTATTCTCTCTCTCTCTCTCTATATATAAATAATATATATATAATATTCTATTACCTGTATATATAACATATAATATTCTATTATATATAATATATATTCTATCATATATTCTATATAACATTCTATCATATATAATATATATCANGATGTGTTATAGTCCATTATATGTATAGTATAGTATACTATATAGTATACTTTATAATATAGTATAATATTTATAGCATATATAGTGTGGTATGCATCTATAAATAATAGATGCTATAAGTTTGAAAACCATTAAATATACATGAAAGATATACTTTATATCTCCTCTTGCACTGAGCTTTTCACTGTCATTTTATTCTTGATTTATCCCTACTAACATATATGAATATCGTCTCTTCGCTTGTACTCCTTTCCACTTTATAAATATACCATACATTATTCATCTATGGGCGGGATTTAGGTGGCTTCCAATTTTTGGCCTTTACAATGTTACAGTGAATGTCTTTAGCCAAACCTTCCCCGATTCCTGCAGAATTCTCCCCAAAAGCAGTTTGTGCATCCGTGTCTGTAGGATGGTCCCATTGTGCCGAGCACACTGCTGCGCCAAGTATGGCGGTGAGGAGGTATCTGCTGACTGACGGAATGAATGAATGAATGGTGCGGCACAACTCAGCTGGTGGCCACGTTCCATTCAATGGCCTTTGGCGCTTCAGCCCCCATTTCCTTGACAGCGCTGGTCCTTGTCTACCGCATTCCTCCAGCCAGCCGAGAGTGTGGGTGTGCGTGCGGGCGTATGGGGGCGATACCTCTCTCACTGGGGAAGGCACGTCCCTCCCAGCAAGTTCACGATCTCGGCAACCCTAGCGTCTGAAGTTCAGGGTCCTATCACCCACCTCCTGCAGCAGAGGCCCGGCCTAGGGGAGGCAGTCCAGCGACTAGTGAGTTAACGCGGGTCCAGACCCGATACGGGTCGGGGAAGGCTGGAGGGGCCGTCGGAGGACTCGTAGTAGATCCCTCCGCGCGCAACTCGGGCCGGCGCTTCTTCCTGCGGGAAACCCCTGGGTGCCGAAGGCGGCGGGGCCTCGCCGCGGCGACAGGGGGCGGGGTTTGCGGCGGGAGGAGGCGGCCGAGGCGGAAGGACACACGAGGCTGCTTCTCTGCACAGCGAGAAAGTTTCAGCCAAACTTCGGGCGGCGGCTGAGGCGGCGGCTCCGGAGCGGCAGCCTTGGGGTGCAGGGAGTGGAGGCGTTTACGCCTGAGCTTCGGGGCGCAGCGCGAGGCTGTGAGCCGCAGAAGCAGGAGCAGGAGGGGAGAGAGAGTGGGGGGGAACCTCGGTGGGGACCCCCTCCCCATGTGGATCTGCGCAGGCGGCGGCGGCGGCGGAGGAGGCGACCGAGAAGATGCCCGCCCTGCTCCGCGTTCCCTTGTGGGCGCTGCTGGCGCTCTGGTTGTGCCGGGCGGCCCCCGCGCGTGGTGAGTATCGGGGCGGAGGGGTGGGGTCCTTTGCGCCGGGTC